>NC_068547.1:14202447-14508631 GCF_026212275.2 Microplitis demolitor | reverse complement strand
TTGCACTTAATGATGATAATGAAGGAAGTGAAAATGGAGAAGATGGAGATGAGAATGAAGATGAAGATGAAGAAAGTGATGTAGCAGCGACGAGGTCAGGAATGAAAGCAAAAGATGGTACGCAGTGGGCTGCGACATCATCGAGTGAGCATCAAGTTGGCAGGCGCAACATAGTACGAGAGAGATGTGGGCCTAATAGAAACACCAGCATGCTATTCATTCTCGACACCGTTAAATTATTTTTTACTCCAGGAATAGCAGATATTATTATACGTCATACTAATAAAAAAGCAATTTAAGCATATACAGCGTATAATGAAAAAAATCCGGAGAAAAAACAATTAGTTGGGAAGAATCTTGCGCTGAAGGAATTTTATGCTTTCTTAGCTATTTTGATAACCTCTGGCGTCAACAACTCAAATACTGGCAATGCATTGGATATGTGGCAGACATATCCATATCCATTATATCGTGCAGCAATGAGCATCAATCGTTTCTGAAGCATTATTCGCTTTATTCGAGTTGATGATGCCAATACTCGAGCTCAGCGTGTGGAGACTGATATAGTGCCGAAAAGAAGGCAGTAATTATGTTATCATCAATGCATAATGAAGCGAAAATTAGTGATAGTGCAAAGAAAAAATCCGAAATCATTGAATTTTATAACTGGTCAAAAGCTAGAGTGGACACTATGGATAAAATGCTTGATAGATATACTACAAAAAGATCTACTCTAAGATGGCCTCTGTCATTTTTTTGAGGTATTCTCGATGTCCCCTGCTTTGCAGCATATATTCTGTGTTATGAGAATAATAAAATAGTTGAAGAAAATCGTATGAGCGGCGATTATTTTATCAGCAATTTGGCGGAGAACTGTGTACGCTATTCATTGAATATCGCTCGCAAAATCCACAAATTATGAGGCATTTCTCAACGAAAGTGGCGATTGAATCGTTTCTTGGCCGAGCTATCAATCTATATGCACAACCAACAACACCTGGATCATCAAGACTCCAGACACAGCTCGATGCAACCGGAAGGAAAAAGATCACTAGTGTATGTTGTACTTGTCTTCAAAGTGAATTCAAAAAACGTCGCAAAACGAGAAAAATATGTTCAGTATGTAAGAACCCTACTTGTGATGAACATTGTATTACAACCACGACATGTAAAGAGTGTGTGACATAATAAAATTCGCTTTTGTTTTCGTGTGATCTTGTATTCTTTTAAAGAAGTAAACAATGTACATAAATAAATAATAATTAAAAAAATTCTTACTAACATAAATATAAACAAAATTATGTATTTTTACTTACTATCTTTGCTATTGTTCATAATAAAAATTGTTTGAATAAATGAAATTATAAACAATATTGTTTATTGTTTATTTAAAAGTCAAATTACCTCAATACTTTAATAATTAGTCTCTTTAGTTTGTATAAGCCCGATATTCATGCATAATAAATTCAGTGGGTACCTAGGTACCTGGTTATTGAACGAAAAGAAATCAAGTTTGATAGTTAACTATTATTAAATAATTGATTATAAAAAAATTTTCCAAAAATTCGGTTTTAAACTACTTAAATTTCGGGGATTCAGACGGTTATACAATATGTTCAAGAAAAAGTTAATCAATTCTATCTGCGAAGCTGAAATGGATACCCTTGTACCTGGTTATTTACTGGACTAATTTGCCGGCCTCAAAAAGTCTCTACGATAATTTGGAACCGAGTTATCATTGATCAAAGTAAAAAAGTCTATTTTGAATTAAATAATCAATAACTCCGGACATATTGGTCATACAAAGAAAAGCAGTAGGGTTTTGAAAACTGGAAAACATTCTCTATAAGGCAAAGTTAGTGGCTTTTGATGGAAAAAAATTTTAAAGCGATTTTATTTATTAAAAAACAGGTAAAAGTTCGCATATTTAAGGATATTCAGAAATTTTCGTATAACTTTGGGTATAACGGTTGAACAAAAAATACCGTTGGTTTCTCTAGAACCTCAAAGTGTGCGGAAAAAACCTTGAAAATTGTAAAGCGCTGCGATTTTTCTTTCTTAGTGTTCCGAAGCTTTGAATTTATCGATTTTGGCCGAAATCACATAAGGAGCGATTCTATTTTTTTTTTTTAATTGTTCCAGTGTATAGCCGCATGTACAACCTTTTAAATTTTTTGCCTTTAAATCACAACTGCTTCCTTCTTCTGTCTTCATTGTGCGGTTGTGGCCCGACATGTGCTTATACTGTACTTGTACCATTCTGGTGATACCCTATCCCCTACCTGGGTTGTGGGAGTGTAGGGTCAGGGGAAACCACAGAGAAAACCATTGCCAGTACAGTTCAGTTTGGGTGAGGCTCTAGTGTTCGACAAAATCCCCACTAGATCCTCATCCTGCGTCTAGCGCTCAGACACCTCCGATCGAGCTCAACAAGTGGCTAAGCGGTCGCCCAGGCAAGCCGTGATCCTGCTTGATGCTGCTTAACTTGTGTGATCGCCTGAGCCACACTACAACTGCTTGGCTGTCTCTGCCGCCAAGGAGCGATTCGTTGGTTTTCAATCATTTCTCTATTTCCTTTATTTTTTTCAAACATTTTTTTTTTTTTTTTTTTTTTTTTTTTTTTTTGAGAAAATTGATTTAAAAAATTTTTTCTTTATTCGATATTGTGCTGCCTTATCATCTTCGAAATGATTTTTATGTTAATAAATTCAATTGTCAAGATGATAAGAAAGCAAACTATCGAAAAAAAAGTTTTTTAAGAATCAATTTTCTCAAAAAAGAAATTTTTTTTTTAAATTTTTTTTCAATAATTACCGTTTGCGATTAAAGAAATAAAGCTTATTGCTAAAAAAAACTTTTCGACATTAAAGAAGTGATTGAAAACCAAAGAATCGCTCCTTATACAATTTTGGGCAAAATCGATAAATTTAAAGCTTCAGAACACTAAGAAAGAAAAATCGCAGTGCTTTTCGATTTTCAGGGTTTTTTCAGGACACTTTGAGGTTGAAAAGAAACCAACGGTATTCTTTGTTCAACCGTTATACCCAAAGTTATACGAAAATTTCTGAATATCTTTAAATATGCGAACTTTTACCTGTTTTTTAATAAACATTATCGCTTCAAAAAAAAATTTTTTATCGATAGCCACTAATTTTGCCTCATAGAGAATGTTTTCCAGTTTTCAAAACTCTACTTCTATTCTCTGTATAACCAATATGCCCGGAGTTATTGATTATTTAATTCAAAATAGACTTTTTTACTTTGATCAATGATAACTCGTCACCAAACCGTCGCAGAGACTTTTTGAGGCCGGCAAATTAAAGGGCATACAATTTTCTAACAGATTCATGAGGTCAAATTAGCAAAAAAAATTTATTAAAGCCCATACACTTGTTGGAAGACGAGCAGAAAATCGAAAAGTTTTTTCTGCGTCGGTTTTCTCAGAATTTCTCCGAAACCGTTTATGATAAAAAAATTCACAGTCCAGATCTGAAAACTAGAAACTTGAGGCTACAATTTGCTTTTTTTATTTTTACTCTACGACCCAGTGCTGCCAACTCTACCAACTTTTAATGTCGTAGTCGAACCTACCACTTTGTAGCAAAAATCTACCAACTTTTAAAGTTTTCAAAAAGTTCAAATCAAACCTCTGTGAAAATAATATTAAAACTATAATTTTTTTATTTTTCGTAATCTTTCTCTTGCTTTCTTACCCTTTGATGAATTCATCGAATTTGCTTGGAAATAGAGGGCGTGATAGGTTGATGTACTGCTTACATTATGGTGGGGTTAGATCTTACAACTCTTTCTACATACGATTTCTACATATCTGTGTTTACACTCTATATCTAACGCGATTCAATTAATCAATAACTGATTTTAATTTCTAAAACGTTTCAATTGAACACTATCAAAAAGAGTGAAACTGAAAACGATGAAAATTCTCCTCCTCAAAAATTAAAAAAGATGCATTACAATCAAAAATATTCTCAACTGTGGGAAAAAGAAGCAGAATATGCAGGTTGGTTTAAAGCAAGTCGTAAGGGAAATAATTATTTTCACTGTAAGGCATGTGATTTAAGGTGTGCTGAAGGAAAATTCTTTCTAAATAAACATGTTAACAGTGTAAAATACCTAAATAATGTGAAAGGTGTGTTGGTGTTTGTTTCTTTCTCAAAACTTACTGCTGAAATAATCCGATTGCTATACTTGATTTATACTGGTTGTGATAGATTTATTAATTTTCTTTTTCTTCCCAGATGGAGTATACCATCCACCTATTACCAGTGTATTTAGTCAGTCGACATCAAAGTCTTTTGAAGAGAAAGTCAAGTCAGCAGAAAAAAAATGGCATGTTTTGTAGCCAAAAATAACCTCCCATTCAACATCTCTGGTAATTATGATTCATTACTTTTTTTACATCGATTTCTTATTTATTTTATTAAGTGTTATTAGTATTATTATTATAATAATTATTATTATTATTTTTTTTTTTGTTAAATGCTGGAGGGTGATTCCCGGTAGTCCGACTCTACCGAGGGCCTCACCGAAGCGCCAAATCATTACTGCTGCGATGCATCATCAACAAGATGATCAGCATGCGCAGCAGGCCAAGTTTCGTTGCTTAAGTAGACGGAGGGATCCAAGAATGACAGCCTTTTGCATCCGTGATGCCAAAAACTCAACTAGCGGAGAACAAGCTGGGATTCCAGCCAATGCAGATCCAAAAGTCAGTTTCATCCCTCCTATGACGCCAACAATAAGTACGACAAGTTTGATTCGATGGTTTGGGTAAAGTTTGCCAATTTCGAACAGGAGATCCTGATATGTCTCGTGTTTGTGCTCTTCTTTAACCGTGATGTTATATTCAGCTGGAGCTGAAAACTCAATAACATAAATGTTACGAGCGGTTTTATCGAAAAGCACAATATCAGGTTTTTTGTCGTCGATTTTCCGCGTTATTGCGAATGGCACGTTCCAATAAATACGGCAATGGTCATTTTCAACAACTTGCGGAATATCTCCTGGCAGGTAAGGCAACACTGGTGTTTTATCGATACCGTGCGTTTGTCTAAGATGGTAGTACAGTACTTGCAAAGCAGCATTGTGACGCTGGACGTATGCATTTCTTGCCAGCACAGGACATGCTGATAAAAGATGCATAAGCGTCTGAGGACTTTGTTTACACACCCTACACAGTGTGTCGGGTAGCTGAATCTGGAGCACTTTAGCACGGTATTCGAGAGTGTTGATTACACTATCTTAGCAGGCAAAAATATTATCTTCGGTCTCGGACATCAGACCAGCTGACTTAAGGAAGGAAAACTTCAGCTGCTCGGACAAGCTATGTTCACGCACGTGTTTAAAGAACACGCTGTGCATGGACTTCTCCATGTGTGTAGTGAGTAGTTTTTGTTGCTCATCATTACTGATGACCCTCTTAAATTCCTCCTTAGGGAGGTCAATAAGAGGGTTGACTCTTCTGAGACCAAGAGATTTTGCTGCGTACATTGCTGCCTCATATAAAAACGCTCCCTTCTGCCCATTCTCATGAATATGAACAATTTGCATCAGCAAGTCGTTTTCATCTGCTGTGAAATTGACAACTTCGTATGTTAAACCCAAAACCAAACGATCATGTACACACTCCAAGCTCTGTAGACCTCTTCCTCCGATGTGCCGGGAAAGGTATAATCTGGCGACTGAAGATTTAGGGTGCATGCTCCGATGTATATTTAAGACTTTGCGTGTCTTGATATCAAGGTCTCTGAGCTCATTTCGGGCCCATTTAAGGACACCGAAAGAATACAGGAGTACCGGGAAAGCAAGCATGTTTGTTGCAGAGACTTAATTTTTTCCGGAAAGTTTTGATGACCAGATTCTCCGGAGTCTCCGCATATACTCGCTGCAGACAGTCATTTTGATTTTCGAGACGTCCTGCATAGGACCCCCGTCAATTCCTAAATATTTGTACGACTCTTCGGCGTCAAGATGGTTAATGACACTTCCATCTACTAACTCGATATCTTCACGCACTTCAGATCACTTACCCTTCACCAGATTAACGACCGCACACTTGTCCAACCCAAAAGCCATGCCGACATCCCGGGTATACTCCTCTACGATATTCAAGGCTGTCTGAAGGTGTTCTTCATCAGGAGCATACACCTTCAGATCATCCATGTAGAGTAAGTGGGTGATCGAATACTTCTGATCAGTTGGTGGGCTCACTGAGTATCCACGGGTGCGGCGTAGCGTAGCAGATATTGGCAGCAGTGAGATGTAAAACAGCAGAAGACTCAGAAAATCTCCCTGAAAAACTCCTCGTTTGTACTGTACAACTTCGGTTAGGCGTTTGTCGTTGCCACATGAAATGTTGAACCGTGTTCACCAAAGCTGCATCGTACGCTGAATGCATTCCACTGTATCATGATTGACCCCAAGGCATTTGAGCAAAAAGAGAATAAGCTCATGAGATGTTGAGTCAAATGCCTTCTGGTAGTCAATCCAGGCCATTGACAGGTTGCGCTGATAGTAGATCGCGTCTTGAATGACACAACGATCCACTAACAGATTCTCTTTGCAACCCGACAGGCCCCTTTGACTGCCACGTTGTTCGTATATCTACTGCCATTCAGGATCTATCCCCTGCAGAATGCGATTATTAAAGATTTTTGTAAAAATCTTATAAACAGCATTCAAACAGGTGATAGGCCTGTAGTTTTTCGGGTCAGACAAGTCACCTCTTTTTAGGATAAGCACGGTCCGCCCTTCTACAAGCCAGCATGGAATCGGTTTATCACCTATGATAAATGATGTAAATACCCGGGTCAGATGACTATGGGTAGAAGTATGTTTCTTCCACAAAAACAAGTTGATGCCACCCGGACCCGGAGCAGCCCAGTTCTTACCATTATTTAGAGCTAAGCAAACTTCTTCCATGCTGACTTCAGGGCTCTATTCATCAGCATTGTCGTTGCGATGTTGTCGACAAAATACCTCGAAGTCGTTGAGAGCTGGAGTGTCACGACTCACGTTCGGTTGATCACCATACAACTCGGAACAGAAAGTTTCTACTCGCTCGATGGATGGGGGGTCGCCAGAAACAGATGTTTTAGGTGTCAGAAAGCGTGGAGGAGGTGACCGAAACAAAGAGTTATCGGTATGCCGCTTCAGCTTTTTCTGTAGTGACTTTTTAGCAGTCACCAGAGCCCGCAACCTGTCAAGGGAATTTTCTTCGATGCTAAGAAGATTCTCCTTATTCAGTGTGTCATGCTGGCATTGTAGTTGAGCCGCAATACGGCGGAATTTTGTTTTAAACGCTTTACGAGCGTTTACAAATTCAATCACACACTGAATGCGGGAGACATGTTTCCGGAGATCATCAATCTTTGGTGAAAGCTGTCCAATGCGCCCTTTTATCTTAGCCTCAGAAGAAGAGGTAAATCTGATTGCTGGAGGTAATAATGAGGAAGCAGCATCGTATACAGCTTGATTGATGGTGAGTAGAGTAGAATCTTCCTGAATCCGGGCAGATAGTTCTTGGTTATCTGTGTCAAGCTGGTCTTTAGGGTAGTGTGTCTTTTTAGAGACACATACTTGTCGTCTTTCTAATTAATTGTTGGCGTTTTCAGAAGAACGGCGTCTCTCCTGATGCAGCTGTGCTGGAAATTACAGACGGTGAGATAATCAACTGTTTGTCAACAGTGATTTTCGTGTACGCCGGAGATGAGAGGCATAATCACGGAGATGTTGTTGTGAAAAACGTCTATGGTCATAGTGCATATCGCTCCAAAGAGCATGCATCCTAGCCATGTAGCCTCTCCGCTTCGGTTCATTGTCATGGTAGCACATCAGGAGGTCTGCTCGTAATTCCTCTGTCCACCTAAATGCAGTCCGTTGTTCGCCAAGGTCGTCATCGTTCGGAATCACGGTACTCCGTCCAGCTAGTGGGTAGCTCTCATTCAAGAAGGGCCGGTTTTGGGAAGCACTTCCTGGTTCAGCTTTGTCTTGAACTCAGTTGGACTTTATGTTGGGGAGTCAACCGAACGTAAAGTTTGTTGTGCGATTAGTAGGTCAGCAGATGGGAGGCTGACCTACATCGCCCACGATGCGCCACGGAGTAAGCGAAATCTCTGCTGGCCGCGCTACATGCACCGTGAGCATTATTATTATGATTATTATTATGATTATTATTGCGATGAATTAGTGATAATCAATATGCGTATTATGTTTTTTTAAATGATGTAATCAATCTTGAGCAGTCAGTTTGTCCAGATTCGGAACTAGCAAAACAAATCACTTTTGGAAGATAAAAGCACATGCAATAATAACTAATGTCACTGGAAAAGTTTGTTATGAAGAATGAGTAGACCGATTGCGAGAAGAAAAATTCTCATTAATGGTTGATGCGAGCACAGATCGATCGACTGTTAAACATATGGCTCTTGTTGTAAGAACTGCAGTAAATTTTGATGTTTGAAATAATTTCTTGAGTTTGATACCTGTAACAGATTGTGCCACCGTTGCATTGTATCAATCCCGCAAAGATTTTTTCGAAAAAGAGAATATTCCCTTTAAAGAGAATATGATAGGTTATACGTCTGATGGAGCCAATAATATGTTTGGGCGACATCTTTCTTTAGCTGCCCTATTCGCAAAAAATATACCAAATTTATTTTTGATGAATGCATTTGTCATCTCTTTCATCTATATGCTTCTAATGCTAGTCGATCGTTGCTACGAGGGGTAGAAGATTTCGCGAGAGATGTTTACAGCTATTTGATGCTCTAAGCGACTGAACGACTATAAAGAATTTCAAAATTATTTGAATATTAAGCCCAATAAGCTCCTATATCCATCACAGACAAGATGGCTTTCTTTACTTCCAGTTGTGAAAAGGCTTTTTCAGCAACTACCTGCACTGAAATTGTATTTTCAAAGCGCTGTTTTACTTGACCGATTACTTGCTGCAAATTCGATTTTCGAAAAATGTATGGCTCCTTCGACAGAATTATACTTAGAGATTTTGAGTTTCGTTTTACCTTATCGTTTTACCTTTCATGGCTTGAATAAGGAAATGCAATTCGAAAAACCAAAACTATTTATATTGTATGAATAAATTTTTTCAACTTACAAAACAGTGTAAGAATGTTTTATTAAGCCAGAGCATATGGACTTGACTGATGAAGAGAGAGCCAGAAGTAAAGATCATTATACAAGTTTGAAAAGTAAAATTCTAAATTTAGATTACGAGTCAAGAGAAAATCATCTACCTATTGAAGAAGTATACTTGGAAGTTAATGTTTCAGCTCTGTCATTACAAGAGGACTTTTGTCGTTGTATGGGGCAAGAGGAAATCCAGCAATTTAGAGAAAAATGCATTCTTTTCTACGTTGCAAGTATTAGAGAAATGAGGGATCGCTTTCCGTTTCAAGATTTAGAAAGACAACAATTGAAGAATCTGCATTGTCTTAATCCTCAATATTTAAATAAGCGAAAACAATCTGTAAAATCTATTGCATATTAAAAAAAATTGTTTCCGGGTAATTAAAATTACTGTAAGTATTGAACAGTACAACTCAAGTTTTATATATATTTTAGACTGTGACAGAAAAAAAAATTTTTTTTTATTGATTAAATGCATCTAAAAAGTTTCTTTGATAGAAAAAAAATAATCTACTAAGATTTGAGCTTGATATCTTAAAAATTGAGCTGGCACACCGGGGGGTCCTCTTTTCCATTTAAAATACATTGAATAACGATTTTTTTCATTTTCAACATAAATAGTCGAAAAAATGTTTTTTCTCAAATTTTCGCTTACATTAATTTATAGAAAATTAAATTCTCTACAAAAAAAGTATTCATAATTTTTTTGCTCAAGCTCATAGGAAGAAAGTTACAGGGCGTTAAAAAAGCGGAAAAAAGTTAAAATTATGAAAAATCGAAATTAATTCATGTTTTCAAAAAGAAAAAAATTTATTTTTCTTGTTTTCGACATAATAATTTATTTGTATATTTCTGAACGCAATTTTATGTCAGCAAGTAATTGTATTTTGTAAAAATCTTTGCTTTATTATGTTTACATTCAGTCTTTCAATCAATTCTATCTACATTCGATTTATAGACAGAGATCAATAATCAAATATCACAGTCAAAAAAACTGTTTTTTCAAATAATGACATCTACTGGCGATCATATTCACTTCTAAATAGTAAAAATTTTTATTAAACGCTGATTGGTTCGTTTTCTTTTTTCCAATGAAACTTGATTTCTCATTGGTTGATTTAAAATTTAAAAATATTGCTTTGATTCTGTTTGCTTATATCTCTGAGGATAACTTATTACAGTATTTCTTATAGACTTGGTAGTTTCTTAATAATTTCAAGTTATAGTCACTTCGTATTATGACCAATTTCTTCCTGAATCATTTGCATCTCGATTCTAAGTTATAAAAAAAATTAAATTAAACTTAAATAAGTAACAGCAATTAATCATTATAATTAGTATAACCATTTTTCAAATTTATGTAATACGTTGTAATAATGTCAGATATAAACAAAATTGTATACTTAATTGGTCTTTGTAGCAGTGAACTTAATTATCGTAAGCTACCAAGTAACCGGCAAGTTATGAGCTTATTTTTTTATAAATATTTGTATTTAAAAAAAAGCATCCGTGAAAGTGCTTTTAACGTTAGTAAAGCTGGTACGTGGCCCCATTGGGACGATAGCCAATAAGAAAAAAAAAACGTTAATAAAGAAGTGATTAACATTTAAAGCTTAACAGGAATAATAATAATTCATTCTCAATTTATTATTGGCAAAAAAGAAAAGTTGTATGACGAATGGAAAAATTTGAAAAAATCCTCTTCAAGAGAAAAATCTTCAACTTAAAATGTAAGGAAAAGAATTATAATGAAAAACTGGAAGAACTATTCGATAAATGTTCAAAAAATAATTTCAATACACTAACAAATAATCAGAAACAAATGTTGGAGTATAAAAAACATGAAACTCGGTCTCATCCAATGTCATCAGATTCAAACAGTTTAAAAATAAATAATGCAGTTTAAGCTGAAGATAATTTTGCTGAAGGTAAATAACCAATTTATTGGTTCTATTTTTCCCTACGAACTTTATTCACAATTTATTATATTTTAGAACTCAGTAGAACCATGTTTGACGTTAGTGTCTCATCTCAAGCACTTTCTCGTTTTTCATCATCGAATTCTGAACATTCCTCAAAGAGAGCTGTATCGAATTTTAAAGGCGAATCACCACAATATTTAAAACCAAAAAGAAAAGTTAACAATATTACTACTCCAGAAGTAACAGCTACTCTAGACCGTACAAAAATAAGTAGTAGAAGAGCTGCTTTCATAGTTAATTCTATAACGTTCTCTTCTATTTTACGCGACCCACGGCGGAGTGTGGGGAACGCTCAATAGCCGTTATGGCTCTCCGTTGGTCGGAAACTGAAAATAAACAAACCCAGAACCAAATATCCCACCTGGAGATGTCTTGAACCTCCCTGGACTGGCTGCTCTGCTCAGGCTGGGTTAGAAAACCTAGTTGGGCGCCAGTTCGTGTGCCCCACGAACAAAATTAACTCGAAATAACACAACGGAGAAAATGAAAATGAAAATAAAATAAAATGACAGGATAGCGATTTCAGATTTAGGAAAAAGGATAGCAAGAAAGATAGCAGTAATTAAAATAATAAAATTAAATAAATACCGGGTTGATGACCATTTGCTTTAATTATCCATCAATTACTTAAAATAATCAGTCACTATATAACGCATACTCACATAAATAATGTCCAAAAAACAATAATAAATCACTTACAAAAAAATAATAGTAATAGTATGCACATATGAACTTAATTCAAATAATAATACTATTGCATAAACAATAAATGTATTGTAAAACATATAGCTATTAATAATTAATAGTCTCACTCACACGTGAACATAAACAAATGTAAATTAGGAAATAATAGATAAATAATCTTGGATAAGAATTTGAAGTATTTCCCAATACAACTTCCCAGTAAATTCCAATGGTGAATTTACAGTAATTCAAAATAATTCTGTTTTGAACGCAAATAATAAAATAATTATTTGATGAATCAACTCACAAATAAATATAATAATACTTCAAATTAACAATAATTAATAACTCAATTTAATAATACTTAATACGCAAAGTAATAATAATTCATAATCAATATTCAAATAAATAATAATTAATAATTCAAGTTAGGAATAATCAATACGCTAAATAATACTAATTCGTAAGCAATATTCCGTTGAATAATAATTAATAAATCAAATCAATAATAATTCATAAATAATTCTCAAATATTGAATAATTTCACTGACTGTATTTGTGTTCACTGGGTATAATATTCACGCATTCCACTATATGCTTATGACCAGTTACTGATACTCAGAATTCTCTGTCTCTATTACTCTTATGCTATATACAAATGATCACCAACTCGGGAACCAAAATTACACGCCAATGTATTAGCCAAAAAGTACTTACAGTTTACGTATTATTCAACTCCCTTGGTTGCACGCTAATACGGTAAATGTATTTTCCTTTATGCAATTTAACAAATGCTCAACTAATGCCAATGGGTGTATATTATTTACACGAAATACCAAATGGCGACAAATGTATAATTAATTTAGTGTAACAGAGCACACACGCTACTCTTACAGAGACTATCCCACGTCTGACCATGGCAGCACGTGAATCTCACGCCGGCACCTAGGCCGACGCCATTTTGTCGTATATCTCACTTCACCCAATAGAGATATACAACTGTCGCATGTTATTGCTTTACAGTACCACCAACGTACTACATAACTGTGGCCGTGTAGTTTATCACGTTCCCGACGCTAAATGACCAATTGTATTTTCCCTAATTAAGTCTTAATAATATTCACCGATAAATCAACCAATGATTTATTCATAAAACTAGTAGATTTATTTATAATAAATAAATCTACGGATGCCAACTGTTGCGTTGACGCGCATGCGCCAACCAATTCAAAACAATCATAAGCACATAAATGAAATGCGCAACTATTTTCCCCAGCGCTACAAAATCCAAATATATGCTTAACTTAATCAGTAAAATCTCCTGATTTAAACACAATTCACACCTAAGAAATCAATTAAGTATTATTAATACAATAATTAAATAAAATCTTATAAATGAACAAACAACAATTATAATACAGTGTCGGATGAGACGTGTGAGCAGCGTGTGCTGCCCTCTGTTGCTCACCGACCTGATGCGAGACTGCCGCGATATTAAAATATCGTGACAATTCTATTGCCAAGGTTCTAAATGTTAATGTGAGAGATAATAATTCCAGTGCTGGTTCGATTCAGTTAAATCGAATCTGCTCAAGAGCTTTGATTGTGTCTGAGCTGAAAAAAATTTTTTTTTTTAAATTTAGAAATGTCTAATTATTTAGTTTTACTCTGGGATGGTAAATTGCTAACAGATGATAATAAGTCGAAAAAAGTTGAACGATTGCCTATTGTTATATCAGGGGAAAATACTGATCAACTTCTTGGTGCACCAAAATTACAATCTGGCACTGCTATCAACCAAGTGACGGCTATTGTTGATGTTTTAGATGACTGGGAATTAACAAATCGTATAGAGGCAATTTGTTTTGATACGATAAGCGTTAACACAGGTGAACATTTATTTTTCAAGTGACATGTTATCAGATTATGGTATACTTTCTACGAATCTCTATTTACTCATTCGGGTTTGTTTTTTAGGCCAATACCATGGAACATGTAAATTACTCGAAAATCATTTAAATAAAAATTTGCTGTACTTGGCATGTCGCCATCACGTTTACGAGCTAGTTTTAAGAAGCGCAGCAGAAACTTGTTGGCCTGCTACGTTGAGTCTAAATGTTGCCATATTCATTCACTTCCAAACCGATTGGTCAACAATTAATCAAGATGGCTTTGAAACTGGAATACAAGTTTTATTTACGACAATATTGAAGATGAAAAAGAAGACATTTTGCAGTTTATTTCAAACTAGATAAATGTATTAAAATTTTTTATATTGAAAAATATTCTGTTGGAATTATTTAATTTTTAAATATGTAAAATTACAATTATCTCAATTACGTAGAAAATAATTTCAGGAGTTCCAGCCACGCAATGACTATAATGAATTTCCAGATTTATCGTGTGTATTTTTAGGAGGTATTCCCCCTGGTGGAATAAAATTCAAAGCTCCTAGAGCTGCTCACCATGCAAGATGGCTAGCAAAAACTATTTATTGTTTAAAAATATACATGTCTAAGGAGCAATTTCACATAAACCAAAATGAAATCTCAAGATTACAAAAGGAATGTTTATTTATTGTAAAAATCTATTTAAAAGGGTGGTTTAGCTGCCCAAATGCGGTTAAGGCTCAAAACCAAGATCTCAACTTTTCAAAAGATTTGATAAAGTTCAAAGACATTGATTCGAAAATATCACACGTAACTTCCCAGAAATTTGCAAAACATTTATGGTATCTGTCTAAGGAACTTACAGCATTTGCTTTTTTTGATAATTCTGTCTCGATTGATATAAAATTAAAAATGATTGAATCATTGAAAATGAAAGAAAGCGTGAGTAAAAAAAAAAATGTATTGAAATTGATTGTAATAATTTGGATATAATGTGCACAAAAGAGATAAGTAATTTTGCAACAAAAAGATCATTTATATTATTCGAACAACCAAAGTTATCGAGTGATTTTCTCCATTTAAGCCCAACAGAATGGCCAAATGATCAAAATTACTTATCTTGTTTATCTGCATTGAAAAATATCAAAGTAGTCAACAATATATATATATATATATATATATATATTGTGACGTTATTTTTCGTATGGGGGTCAAATCAAAGTGAACGTCACAAACACCAACTGATTTTACTGTATTTAAGAGCATGATAACTCAAGACTTAGAATTTAGCGTACAAGTATTAACGATTTTGATACAGAATTTTGATTTAAGTTATAGTATAAATATGTAGTAACGTTTAGCTACAGTTATGGGTTTTGCTAAGAAAAATTATAGTAAAGATTTAGAATCAGAATTATGGAAATTGAATATGGAATATGTTTTGGTTATGGGTTTTGCTAAGAAAAATTATAGTAAAGATTTAGAATCAGAATTATGGATATTGAATATGGAATATGGTTTGAGATTTAAAGTTTGAGATAATGATAAAGTTTGAGTTTTAGTTTACAGTTTTGGAATTTTGAGTATGTGTAGAAGTCAGTGTTACCGAGGAGCGGGATATGAATTAGTCTCCTGGTATCATCTAATGATAGAATCTAGTTCTATCCCTATGAGACTTCTTGGTAGATTGCAGAGGTCTAGCTGAAGTGCTAGCGCTCCAGTATATAAAGAATCTGATGGATGCAGATTGGGATCAGTATTTGAGTTTTGGTTTGGCAGGCCTCAACAGTAATATTGTGACCGTTGCTGTTGTGGAAGCCGTTTGGTCATTTTTAATTGTTTTTGTCTGACAGGCCTCAGAGGACAAGCCATGACCACTTGTACCGCTGAGGAAGTTATAGGTCACTTAGTTTTAAGTTTTACGATCCCAGCTGAAGTCTGTTCCAGGAGACCAACTACCAAGGATATCCATACTCAAAGTCAGGTTTAGTGAGTACGTTTGGTGAGGTATAAGCCTCCAGTTACCGACATAGTAGAGTTTGGAAATTGATTTATGGATTTAGAATATAGAGGTTAGTTATTGATATTGATAAGATTTAGTTTGAGGTTTTGGATTGTAAGGATTGAGAAAAAAGGAAGTCGAAGGGAGGCCTTCGAAGAGGACGGACGTGAGCATTCAGCTCTAGTCGCTCGAAGCGAGCAGACGTGTCCAGAAATGGCGTTACAGTTCATGGCATTGCGAAAAGCTACAGATTAAGATTATTGTTACAGAAGTATTATTTAAAACAGTGTGAGAAGTTACTCGATATTTTATTCAGTAGTAATCAAGTATGAAATAATCATTAATAATTGATTGAGTTCGAGTCAGAGTCTTGAGATATCATACTACTGTTTAATTAAAGAAAATATTTAAGAACTGAGAGAATTATGAGAATATTGTTACAGTCTAGAGTCATGTTCACAATTTATTGTTAATATTATTTTATAAAATAATTAAAAGAAATATGTTTAATTATTAGACCAATTGTCGTCTAATTGACGTCAATATTAGACCCATGTACGTTAGTTTTACTAGTTTTGTTAAAGAGAATGTTCTAGAATATCGGTTTTTATAATTTATAGATCTAGGTTACTGAATATTAGTTGATTGTTAATTAGCTCTAGTAATTAATTAATTTATTTTTAATGTATCGATGTATATCCTTTAGATGTCAATTTACCCGTTTATTAAGATTAATTTCATTATTGTTAGATTCAGTATTTTGTTATAAAAAATTGTTTGTACGAAGCTACAGTATTTTGTTAATTGTTAAATAGAAATTTGAGATTATTTGTTGTTTTATAAAAAATTACAAATTCACTGATAATAACATAAATTTTGAATGATGTAACCCGGACCACTCCCTCTCTCCATAAACCTACACACTGAGTGACACCATGGCATACCGTAACTCTGTTTTTAGTTTTCAAGTCTCTGTTTTTGTTTTTGCTTATAAGTCCTTCGAACTTTGTTAAGTTTTAGTTATAGTTTTTATTGAGTTGCGTGGTTTTAGTGATAGTTCCACAGATCAAAAATTATCCAGTTTTATTTATGCGTAGTTTTGAGATAGTTCCAGAGATAAAAAATTTATCTAATTCTTAAGATTTACTGGTTTGGTGATTCCAGTGATAAAAATTACCTGGCGGCCTGTTAGTATTCAAACTGGAGGCTAAAGATAGAGAACGAAGTTTGTAGCGCAAAAATCTTGGCGTATTAACGTATGTTGGATAGATTTTGTGTTATAATATATATATATATATATATATATATATATATATATATATATATATATGTATAGTGACTAGGATGTGGTTCTTGGAATTTAATCACTACGATAAATAAATTATCTGACTCCAATTGATTATATTAACAGAGTAATAAATAATTAGTTTTATTTAATAAATTATATAATACAAAATAATGCTGGTCGCATTAGCTATGTGTTAGCTTGTTGCCGTGTATCTCTCGATTGTACACGTGTACTGTACTGTGTAGTGTGAACTGTTGCTACCGAATATCGTATCCGCGTGGGGGAAAATATTCGGCGATGGATGACCATCGATGATTGACGGACTTATCCAAAATTATGAATATCAAATAATATAAGTAGTGACGTGGTTGCTACAGTACTTCTCATCTTAAAAAAAAATATGATGCTTATTTACAAATGGAAAATAATAAGGAATATTTACAATGCAACAAAAAAAAATAATAATTTGTGCATGTTTGCTACGTTGAGAAGAAAGTACTAACTAGAGAGAATACAATTAATAATAAACAAAAAAAAAAAATAAATTTAAACGGGTTCAAATTATAAAAAAATGTAATTTTATGCGTCGTCAGCTACGAAATAGACAGGTTTCAGTCTGTCGATGGAAATCGCTGTATTTGTGCGTTTGTAGTTCAGGATAAAGTATTTATCGTGTCGCGCGACGATTTCGTATGGATCCTCATACGGAGCTAAAAATGATGGTCCAATTAGTTCAACTCGCACCAGTACATGGGAACAAGTGTTGAGGTCTCTGAAACAGAAAACAGAACGCTGTCCATGACGCGAGGTTTCGGCCGGTGCCAAGTTATTAAAATATTATTTTAAATTACGTAAAACAATTTCCGCATTTGCGTATTTATTTGACGGAACTTGTAGTTCACCTGGTAGACGAATCGGTTCACCGTATACAAGCTCAGCTGCAGTAGCTTGTATGTCCTCTTTCCAGGCAGCTCGTAGACCAAGCAAGACAACTGGTAGCGCGTCATACCCAGTGTCGTCATGACACAGCAGTGCAGCCTTGAGTTGTCGGTGTAGGCGTTCCACCAGTCTATTAGATTGAGGATGATAGGGCATCGTCACCAAATGTGTTGTGCCAAAAAATTTGCTCAGCGATTGAAACAACGATGATCTGAATTGTCCTCCTTGGTCGGACGTTATTCTGGCTGGTACACCGTATTTTGAGATCCATTCTCTAAACAGTGCGAGTACAACAGTATCTGCGTCTTCATTTTTAAGTGAGATGGCTTCTGGGAACTGAGTATATCTGTCGACGATCGTCAGGTACTTGTTGCAGCCGCGAGATACTGGTAGAGAAACTACCAGTCTAGGCGACGAAATTGCCACGGTGATGCCCGTTCAGTACGTTGCTGAAAAGCAAAGAGCAATGGTTTATGATCGGTGTAAATTGCAACTTGTTTACCTTCCAAAATATGACGAAAGTGTCTGACAGCTTAATAGATGGTGTGAAGTTCGCGATCGTACGTCAATAATTTTTGAATGGATGGCTGTAGTTTTCTGCTGAAGAAAGCAAGTGGTTGCCATTCTTCGTGAACTAGTTGTTGCAGAACTGCACCAATGGCTGTGTTTGATGCGTCCGAGAAAATAGCCCAAGTTGCGTCGTCGTTTGGATGCGCAAGCATTGCAGCGTTGGCTAATACCTGCTTTGCGTTGTCATAAGCTTGTCGGAGTTCTGGTGTCTCGACGATCGGCGTTAATCCTTTCACTTTTGGTCCCTCGAGCAGTTTATTCAGCGGTGCAAGGATTTCTGCAGCGTCTCTAATAAATTTCCTGTAGAAATTTATGGTACCTAAAAAACCACGTAATGCAGAAATCGTACTAGGAAATTTTAGGTTAATAATTGCGTCTACCCTGTCGGGCAACGGCTTGATACCTTTATTGCTGATGTGATGACCTAAAAATTTTACCTCATGCTGGCCCGACACCGATGTGGCTGCATTGATAACAAGGCCGTAGTCTTGTGAGCGCTGAAATACAATTTTTAAGTGCTCGCGGTGTTGCTCTTCATTCTCTGAAGCTATTAGAACGTCGTCGATGTATGGGAAGACAAACGGTAAATCTCGTGTGGCCGCATCGATGAAACTTTGGAAAGTTTGCGCGGCATTTCGAAGTCCAAACCTCATGTATGGAAATTCGAATAAGCCAAAAGGAGTGATGATGGCTGTCTTTTCGATGTCTTCTTCGGCGACGAGAATTTGGTTGAAGGCTTTAACCAAATCTAGTACTGAAAATATCTTTTTATCGTGCAGCGTTGCGGTAAAATCGTCGAGTCGTCGGACCGGGTAGTTATTGTGTATCGTGCGGATATTGAGTGGTTGATAGTCGCCACGTGGTAGCTAATCTCCAGATTTCTTGGGTACAAGATAGAGTGGGGATGCCCAAAGACTGGTCAAAGGATGTGCGATACCCAGTTGAACCATCTTGCAAAATTCTTCCTGCGCAATTTTCAATTTGTTAGGTGCAAGATGTCGCGCTTTACACGATACCGGAGGTCCTGATGTCGTCTTGATGTGGTGTACTGTGGAATGCTTCTTTGCTGAAGTTATTCCTTCAGGTCGAGTTATAGCCGGGTAGTTTGACAACAGTTTATGATAAACTGTATCACCTTCGATTAATTCAATGCATTTTGCATCTGAGCGTATGGAATCTACGCGTGTTTGGAGACCAGTGAAGCCGTCACATAATTGTCTGTGTTTGTGGTCGATTAACAAATTAAAATGACTTAGGAAATCAGCAGCAATAATTGGTTTCGTGATGTCAGCGATGATGAATCTCCACGTAAATTCTCGACGTAAACCGAGGTTTAGTGACAGAGTGATACACCCGTATGTTTCGATCAGCGAGCCGTTTGCTGCATGAAGTTGGTATCCTTCTGGCGTAGGCTTGCATTTCATCCACCCGTATGGATAAACAGAAAGATCTGAACCAGAATCCACAAGGTATTGAGTATTCGTGGTTAGATCGACAACGGAAAGGCGGTTTGAAGAAGCGAGAGAGTCGATTTACGCCGCTAGTGACTCTCGTTCACGTTTCCCGAGAACTTGCACCCTGGCGTACATTTGTACGCATTTTTATCAACTTGGCGTGGTAATAACAGATGCCTGTTTTATCAAGCTTGCGTGGCTTTGAATTGCTTCGGGAGCGTTGGTTTGGTTTTCGAGCTGGAGATCTGCCGCGGTTCTTGTTGAAAGCTGTCGTGAAGGCTGCTACTTGCCGAGATAGTTCGCTGACTTGTCTCTGCAGCGCCATCGTCTCCTGGGAAGATGATGATGAATCTATGGCAGCGGTGTGAGTAACTGGGAACATCTCATGTAGCTTGTCAGCTGTCTTGGCTAACACATTGATGGTAGCTGTAGTCGGAAAAATGGCTAGAAGCTCTTGCGTCTTCTTAGGCAAGTTTGCCAGCTATCTTGCCTTCAGGACTGCGTCATCGATGCTCGGCGCGAGCGATTTAAGATGGCGGAGGAACTGTCATGGTGATCGGTCACCGCTCACTTCGCCACCTAGAAGCTGACGTAGTTTAGCTTTTTCAGACTTTGAATAACACGCAATGAGCGTGGTTTTCAACTCGGCGTATGGCGTCGTCGTTGGTGGATTGATGATAAGGGTCTCAACCTCACATGCATACTCTGTGTCGATGGGAGAAACCGCGTGGTTGAATTTCTCTCTCTCAGTTGCTATGCCGTAGATCGCAAACTGAGCCTCAAGCTGCGCAAACCGTCAACTCACTCGCTTTGTGTTAAAGCTAGGTGCCTTGAGCGAGTAGACGATCATTGGTTTAGCGTCAATAAACTCATCATTTACCTTTGGATCTGCCATAGTAAATGTATGTGAAACACGAAAACAATAAGACTAACAATAAACGTAATATTAATAATAATGATACCACTGTAAGCGGATTAAGTGGAGAGTGTTTCTGCGTCTTTTCTCATAGCCCCTACCATGGGGGTCCATCTAAGATTACAAAGTAAATATAAGTCACTGCAGCCGCTGATCAATGAGTTCGTTTTTACGCTTCGTTACTGCCGGGTGTGACCCAGTTTTTGAAATTTTTCTAAAATACAGTTTCGGGTGTGATCCCGTTTTTATTCGAGGATTTTCATTCTCATTCACGGATTTCAGTTTCATTCGAGGATTTTTATTCTCATCCACGACATCCAGTTTTATTCGAGGATTTTCATTCTCATTTACGGATTTCAATTTTATTTTGAGGATTTTCATTCTCATCCACGGATTTCTATTTTATTTCAAGGATTTTCATTTTTCATTCACAGATTTCGATTTCATTTCAAGGATTTTCATTTTCATTCAAGGATTTCAATTTTGTTAATTTGAGGATTCTCATTTTCATTTACGGATTTCAATCCTTATTCAAGGATTTTCATTTTCATTTAACCTTCAGAGATTACAATAAATTCAGTTATATTTAAAGTTAAAATCATTCCCCCTTCGCTAAATAAAAAAAAGGGTGCAGTGATTTTTCTCTAGTTGTGTACTGTGAATCTATGGGCAATTAAAAATAAATCTATTATAAAATTATTCGTGGAAAGCTGTAAAAATCTAGTGAATCTAAAAAACAAGTTTGTGAAATTTAAAATTCAGAATTTCTTTTCAGTTCGCACCACAACAACAGGTAACGATTTTTGGTTTACGAAAGTATGATCTCTTTTCCGTTATCTATTAAAAAAAAATATTCAGAATTCGTGAACAATTTGTGAACAATTGTTTTTCTAAAAACACAAAATAATTTTACAAATAAATTTAGTAAACAGACATTGCATCTCAATTTTTAAAACAAACCTTCCACACAAACAATAACTATTAATATAAAAATAAAACTAACATTAATTTTAAATAATAGTATCTAATAAAATTTGAGACTTCGTTAGTTCACTCAACCTAGTTGAGTTATCCGACGGACAAAATCGAAGGATATTAGATTAAGAGAAAAATCATCACTCACACTGATGTAATTTGTTTAATTTAGAATTATTAAAGCAGAAATTAATAATTATTCTTTACGTCAAAGGAGTTTATTTGGAAATATCACATTAAATCATCAACATTCCATATAAAACTTTGTTTTATATAAAAGAGCTTTGTAATCATTATTTTTGATTATCTAAATATTTCAACAAATTAGTATTTTGTTTTTCGTTATAATTCAATTCATTACACAAGAAAAATTACGATATAAAAATTTGTTTTACCTAAATTCTTATTCTGAAAATTGTTCTTCAAATTCTATTTAATTTATTAAAGTAATAGTATACAATGCAGTTAAACCAATTCTAAAATTTATTAATCAATGAAACTTTTCTCTTTTATTCATTTATTTAAATTTATTCGAATCAATCCAAGATATAGTAAATAAAATCTCTTTTTACTATTCATGAAACCATTAATAATTTGAATTTCCTTCAAAGGATTCGATTCAAAACAAACAAGAATATATTCATAATTTATTCACGAATTCAATTATTAAACGGAAATTTTTCTTTTCCTCAACCCTTATCAATTACATAAATTTTTATTTGAGAAACTTCAAACTCATTTCGATGTTTCAATTGTAATTCATTTGCAACGTTTAATAATATCTTTTCCAATGATCATTTACAAGCTTTCTCAAATTTTATAAAAGGGTTGACTTTATCCTTTTATTTGATTGGAAAACTTATCAATTAGTTCATGGTTGAAAATTTATTGTTTTTCGAATGCTACTCGAAATCACAAATTAACTGACTGACTCAGTAAATTAAAATTTTATGAGAACAAAGATTTACCACTCAAAGTTTAGTTTTTGTCTTATTATTTAAATTCAACTTACATCGACAAAATCGATTTTTTTTTTATTACTTCAAGTAAAATCAACTCTACCCAAAGAACCTTTACCTAACACCCAAAACCTTTTTTTTTACTATCCATCCTCTCCTATTATTAAGGAAAATAGCTATCTTGAACTCTCCAAAAAAATCAGACTGTCGGTTGACCCTGCGGGCCAGCCCCAAAACTTCCCGCATATTTCGAGCTCAAAAAATTGTTGTATATACATTTTCGAGCTCTTCGAGCTCGAAAATACTTTTGTATCCTTTTGTTTTCGAAAAAAAAAAACGTTTTTTACGATTTTTTCTCAAACGATATCTCCCGAACAAATAAACCGATTAAGACGGTTAAGGTGGCAATCGACGCGTTTTATTGAGTTCTACAACTGATCAGATTTTGAAATTCATTTATTGAGTCGTTTTTGAAGAATTTCGAGAACACTAAAAAAATTTTTTTTTTTAATTCTTTCGACAACGGTTTCTCTTGAACGAATTAACCGACTTTGATGTTTGAGGTGGCATTCGACGCGGCTTATGAAGCTTTAGAGCCCAATTGATTTTGGAATCAATTTATCGAGCACATAAAAAGTTATCCAAAAAAAACATTTTTAAAAAAAGTTTATTTTTGGAATATCTCTGAACGAGCCCTACTGATCAAACTCAATTTTTTACAGATTTTAGATATTGACAAGCCGCGTCGAATGACACCTTGACGATCGAAATCGGTTCATCCGTTCCAAAGTTACAGATATTCACATATATACATATGTACATACACTCGGACATCATCGTGAAATTAGTCAGGATAGCTTCCTAGAATCTCAAAACGTCAAGACTTCTTCGATATTTGATTTTCGAAAATCGGACTGAAACCAATAAGTTCCCGAATTTTTGAAAATTTGCAATTTTCTTGGCGGGAAGTTAAAAATACACAATGATGATAAATAGCAACTAAGAGATCGACCCGGGTTGGTCAATGATCCATTTGTTGATCCGCTGAGTGTATTAAAAATTCCTATAAATTCACTATTTCCTTCCTAGCTATTTAATTCTACTCGAATAAGACAATAAATAAAAAAAATCTCAATCATTCAGATCAAGTAAAATATTTAATTATTATGAGTCAGTGAGCGAATTTATTTAAGTTTCTCAAACTGCCCTTTTAATTACTGTGCGACCATTAGTTGCTGAGATATCGATAATCAAAGACAAAAGAATCCTTTTTCATTTGAAGGCTGATATCTTAGCAGCAAATTGTCGCATAGAGAAACAAAAAAAAGCAAATTGTAGCTGAATGAATTTGCTAAACGAGCCACAAATTGTTTTTTTTTTTTTTGAAAAAAATTTTCCCGGCCCTGTAGACCTAAAGAACAAAACTAAATAATTTAGAAAATTTTGTCTCGACCTATTTCTTATGATTCCGCAAAAACCGTGGCTCAGGAAATTATTTGGCTAAAAGATCTTTAAACAAGAGATTTCAAGCTTAAATATGCTTTTTTAATATTTTTCGATACGATCATTTTTCTCGAAAATACAGCCTTCCAAAAATCACTGAAAAATTTATAAAATTTTTTTGTTCCTTTAATTTTTTGGATAAGTGTATAATTTTCTAAAATTGTATATAACTTTGTAAAGTTGTATACACAATAATTGTCATAAAAAAAAATCCAGCCAACTCATGGACTCGATCCCAAGTCTTTTAGATTTGAAGTCTGATTTATTAACCACTCTATCGAATCACGAACTTGAAATGTGAGGTTGATTATAATTATTTGAATAAAATTGAACATAAAAAAATTAAAGACATCAGATAAATGATGAATTTCGTCATTTGTATCATGTTCAATTATGATATAGTTTATAGAGTAACGAGACTATTAGCGGTATACCCACTAATAATGGGGCAAGAACTACTTCTTTTCACAAATTAAAAAAAAAATAAGGAGTAAAAATTTCACGTGAAAAATGAATCATACATAGCCATATATGAATGCTCCATACATGGCCATGTTTGGAAATTGGCCAGGCATAGCCATATGTGCCCATATATAATTGATCATACATATCTATGTATGGCCATATATGACCATGCATAGCTTGTTACGGCCATATATGACTTGATATGACTATGCATAGAAATTTTAACTCAATTGAAAAAAAAAGTATTAATTTTTTTTTCTTATTTTGGCGATGCAGAGATTATCAGATATCCGAATAATTGAATTCCTAATCGGAATTGGAAATTTGAAATTCAGAGAAAAAATGCTAGACTTACTGACTTCCGTTTCCAGTGTGATAGTGAGTAGACGTGCGTCAAAGCATAGTGCTGCAGTGGATAAATTTTGGAGTGTGGGTCAAAATTTATTTTAGTGTGAAGGTAGTGTTTTTGAAGCTTGAGTATATAGGAAAAGTTGGTGTTAAAAACCTTTTTGGAAAAGGGCTGTTATAATTAAGGAAAGCCAAGCTTCTCAGAGGGGTCTGTAAAAGTCGGGTTAGAGTCATCTTAGGTGGGGAAAGTAGGGGGGGGGGGGGCAAGGGGGTGGCAGAGAAAGAAAAAGTATCGCGCTCGAGCTAAAACTAGCTCGTGCGGTAACTGTAGGTCTGCTGGGTAAAGCAAGTGGCTGGGGGTAAGGGAGTATGCCGGAGGGTAATGTAGAGAAGCAGGCGAGGAATTCGAATTTGTATAGAAATAAGTTTGCGCTTGGGAGGATGGCGAGTGCGGGGGACCTGGCAGAAGCGATATCTCTGAGGAAAAGAAAGGAAAGAGAAGCTGATTCGGAGCTGAGGCTTGCAAGGGTTAAGAAGGAAAGGGAAGTTTTTAAAAAAAGTAAGCTACTGACGAGGTCTCCGATAAAACAGGAAGAGATGGAGGTGCTGTTAAATAAATTGGCGGAAATTGATACTAGAATTAAGGAGGAGTGCTCAAAGGTGGGTAATACGGTAGGTGAGCTGAAGGAAGTAGGGAGGAAGGAGAGGGATGAGCTTAAAAAAATGTGGGAGGAGGATAAGAAACAGATATATAATAGAATAGAAGGATTGGAGGATAGGTTGGAAAGATTAGTAAAGGACGCCAGTAACAATGTGGAAATGACAATGGACGGGGAAGAGGTAGGGAGGAAACGAGGGCAGTTAACGAATTAAACAGAAAAAATGATGAGAAAAATGAAGATGGAAATAGAAAAAAAGGAGAGAGAGGCAAGGAGACAAAACGTTGTCCTGAAGAGTGTGGATATGAGAGAGGGTGTGGATTGGAAAAAGGAGGTTGAGTGGATGTGGGAGAAGATGGAAGTGGAAGCAGGTAGAACAAGAATGAGAAAAATTGGAGCTCCAGATAAGGAAGGAAAGAGATTAGTTTCAATAAAATTGGATGGAATTGAAAAGAAAAGGGAGGTTATGGCAGCAAAGAGTAAACTAAAAGGGGAAAGGTTATGGGTAGAAGATAATTTGACTTTCGAGGATAGGAGGACCAAGTAGATCATTTTGCAAGAGGCCGCTAAGGAAAGAGCCACTAGAAGTAATATCAAGGTAGGATATATGAAATTATGGGTGAATGGAAAATTGAGGCTGTGGGATGAAGCCAAAGGTAGATGGAGACTTCAGGAGGGAAAAAAGTAACGGTGGAGGTCGGAAAAAACGACAGGGGAGGGAAAGATTCTCGAAAAGGGGAGGGAAAAGGGAAGGTTTTTGTAAAAAAGATTAGGAAAGGAAATGAAGGGTTGTTTCAAGTAACTTTCTAGAATGTGGCGGGAGTTAAAAACAAGCAGGAGGACTTTTGGAAAGGTCTGAGTGAATAGGACGTTGAAATATTAATAGATACCTGGGTAGATAAAAAGAAATGGTCCGAGATTAGGAAATCTTGGGAAAAAGTATTCAGATGGGAAATACAAGAGGCATTGATATCGAAGGGTCGGGGAAGGAGTAGAGGAGGAATATTAGTAGGCGTTAAAAAAGGAATAGAACTGGGAAATAAGGAGAAATGGGATGTTAAAGGATGAGTGGAAAGGGAGATCCGACTTGGGGATTAGTGGTGGTGGATGATAGGGGTGTATGTCAATGGGGATATGGAGAGGAAAAAGGAGTTAATGAGTAAATGAATGGAGGAAGCCTGGAACAAATGGAATAAAAGGATTATCTTTGGCGGAGACTTCAATGCAAGAACGGCCTCCGAAGGAAGGCTGAAGATAGTAGAAAAGAAACATGTAATCAATATGAGAAAATCAAAGGATCCAGTGTACAATAAAGATGACAAGGAGCTTTGCAGATGTTTGGAGGAAAGAGGGTGGGTAATATCTAATGGATGTGTTGTATGAGATGAACAAAGGGAGTGGACTCTTGTGAGGGAGAGGTGCTGCTCGGTGATTGATCTTGTTCTAATAGAGAAGAGTTGTAAAGATAGGGTGATGGAATTGAGAGTTGAGGAAAGGACATAACCGGATCATCTCCCAGTAGTTGTCAAATTAAAAGTGCAGGGATCGAGAGTAGGAGGAAGAGACATGAAGTATATGAATCGTACAGTAAGACGACTATGGAACAAAGGGGGCAGAGAAAGATTCCAGGAAAAATATGGAAAGACAAATGGCACGAGAGGAGACTCAAAAGAGCACTAGGGCAAGGTAAAAGAAAGAATTAAAGATGCGATTAAGGTGACTGAAAAAGCAGGTGGAAGGGTAGAGGAGGTGTCGAACTGGTGGGATGAGGAATGCAGGGATGGTAGAAGATCGTTAAGGAAAGCCTTGCATGGCTTTAGACAGGAAAAAACTACTAGGGAGGATTACTGTTAAGAGAAGAGAAAGTATAAGCTATGTAAAGAGAAGAAGAGGGTGGCTGAGAAAAGATGGGAGATCGGGTTAAGAATGCAAAGACGGAAAGTCAGGTTTGGAAGGTTGTAAACTTAGGATGAAAAAAGAGGAGCGGCATATATGAAGATATCCCAATGAAGGCGGGGGATGAGCATTTTAAAGAAGTATTGAGAAAAGTAGAAGAGAGGAAAAGGTTAGCAGACTTAATGCTCGACATAGGAGGCGATGATCAGAAGATGATATTACGCTGGAAAAAGTAAGGGATAGGGTAAGAAAATTAAAAGATTACACGGCCATGGGGGAAGATGGTATTCCAAATGAAGTTTGGAAGTATGGAGGAGAAGATTTAGTAATAAACTTATGGTCGATATGTCAAAGGATATGGATGGGAGAGGATTGGCCGCAGGATTTGAGAGAAGGGGTGGTGGTTCCAATCTTAAAGAAAGGTGCTGGGAATAAAGCGGAAGATTAAAGAGGAATCACGATCACCCAGACAACATATAAGGTCTACGTGGGAATTTTAGAGAAAAGGTTAAAGGAGGAAGTTGAAGGAAAGGGGATATTACCTGAAACTCAGGCAAGTTTTAGAGAAAGAAGGGGAACTATAGACAATACATATGTGTTGAACTATCTGATTAACAGGGAATTATCAATGAGAAAGGGGAATATGGTAATTATGCTAGTAGATTTTTAAGCGGCTTTCGACATGGTAGATAGAAGTGAATTAGTGAAAGTAATGGTAAAAAGGGAATAAGGTTAAGTCTGGTAAAAACGTGTGAAGAGGTCTTAAAGGAGACATGTGTCAGAGTAAGGGTGGGAAAAGATTTGGGAAGTAAATTTTGAACGGAAAAGGGGGTAAGATAAGGGTGCCCGTTAAGTCTGATGCTATTCGTAATTTTTCTGTCAGACCTGGAAGAGGAATTAGAAAAAGAAAGATGGGGGGTGGATTTGTCAGGAGGCAAGAAGATATACTCTCTGGCATATGCAGATGATATCGCGTTATTGGCGAAAGACGAAGAGAGTATGAGGGGTATGGTGAGAACCCTGGAAAGGTATGTGGAATGGAAAAAATTAGGGGTAAATGTAAGAAAGACAAAAATAATGAGATGCAGGAAAGGAGGGGGAAGAAGAAAGAAGATACACTGGAATTGGAACGGAAAAGTAATTGAGGAAGTGGACGAATATACCTACCTAGGATACGTTGTGAGGGCAAATGTTTATCAAGGGGCACATGTTAGGGAGAGGATGGGTAAAGGGGCGAGAGTATTAGGACAAGTTTGGGGGTTAGGCAAGAGGAAATTTGGACATGATTGGGCTAGGAGGTTATGGCTCTTCGGCAAGCTTGTATGGTCAGTCATGAGTTATGGGGTTGAAATATGGGGGTACAGGAGAAGAAAGGAGATAGAAAGAATGCAAGGGAGGTACCTGAGATGGGTTCTTGGAGTGTCAAGAAGGGTGGCGGGCTATCTGGTAAGAGAAGAGCTACAGAGGGATAGGCTGGAAATAAAAGCTGGACTGAGGGCATGGAGCTATGAGAAATGAGTGAAGGAAAGAGGATGCGGCAAGATTGTATGGAGATGTAGAATAGAAATGAGGAAAAGAATAAGATCAGGGAGAGGCTTAGATGGCTGGAAAGCGGAGAGACGAAATTATTATGAGGAGAGAGGATGGAATTTGAATGAGGTATAAAGGAGGTAGGAGGAGGGGGTTATGAGGGGAGAAGACATGGTGAAAGAGGAAAGAAAGAGACAGGAAATGAAAAGGTCGAAGAAGGTTTGTGAGGCGAGAGGTAATAAGGAATATAAATTTATAAAAAGGAGGGAATTACCAGGATACCTTAAAAAGGATGGAATGAGGAAAGGTGGGCTAGAATAGCTAGATTTAGGTATGGGAATGTCCTGAAGGGAGGAAGATATTGGGAAGGAAGAGAAGGTAGGCTATGTAGGGTCTGTGGAATGGAGGAGGTGACATGGGAACATGTTTGGGAAGTTTGCTCGGGATATGGGTTAACAAAGGGTGGCAGGATATGAGGAAGGAAGTATTAGGGGATGAGGGTCAAGGAGTGGCTTGGCTGACTGAAATTGGGAAGGTTTGGTGTAACGTGGGGGAGGGCTGGAATATTATTTGAGAAATTGTAGAGTAAAGCGGCGGAAACAGAGGTCCCATGGTATGAGTAAGGTTTAAATGTAGAGTGTGCATGTGCGGATGTAAAAGGCGGTTTTTTCTTGGCACACAGTGCTTTCTTTTTTCCCGCCAAGTAGGTCCTTAAAGAGGATATGTAGATATAAGTAGTTCTATTGTTAATATTATTAGAGGGCTAAGTTAGTAGGATAAGTTTATATTGTTAACATAAGAGAGATAGATTATAAGGATAACTGAATCGTTTATTTGAGAAACCCCATAAGTCATGTTTTTTCGAAAATGGGTTTTTTTGCATTTTCGGGTTATTTGGATGCCCCCCTGTAGAAATTCATAAAGATATTCATTAAAGCAGTTTTTAAAAAATAATTAACAGGGTGACAGAATTTTTATTTTATTGAGAAACCCCATAAGTCAATGACTGATGGGGTTTTTCAGATAAACATATGCAGTTTTAGTTTTACAGAAATAATTTTTTCTTATTTATTTAAAATTTGCGCTTTTTTGGAAAAAAAAATAATATGACTAATTAAAATACTCAAATTAATTATTATTTTCCGTAATTTCTGAGTTTCAGAATTTATATACGTAATATATACTTCATTTTATTAGTTTAATAAATTATTTAAGAGGAAAAAATAAAAAAAACAATGATTTTATAACTTTTTTTCCCGTTTGGTTGAGAAACCCCATAAGTCAATCAACCTTAAATAATTTTTTTAAGTAGTTTCAATTAAGAAATTGAATTTTTCTTGTTTGAATATTTTTCAGAAACGCTACCATTATTCTCTTCAATTATTTATTTATTATTTCAATAGCAAGTTTTTCCAGAAAAGAGTTCTTTGTGTTTCTTGTAATATTCTGTTTTCTGGACTTATGGGGTTTTTCAAATAAACGATTCAACTGTAAGTACTGTGTAAGCAAAACGGGAGTTCGCTATTTGTACCCCGTTTATTTGAGCAAATAAATATTATTATTATTATTATGCTAGACTTACTAATGACCGCAGCACCCGTTTTAATAGGATTCAAACCCGGGACCATCCGTTGGAGAGACCGACGCTTTAACGACTCGGCTATGCAACTGACAATTATAACGAAGTTTAGTTGTGCTACGTAAGATTGAAAGAATACAATCACCTTCAAAAAAGCAAAATATAATCATTAATATGCTGTTAGTGATATAAAAAATAATTTTTATTTTTTTTACACTACAAAATTCTGTTTATAAGTAATTGTAATAGTCAGCTCAAATTTTTTATTCAAAAAATCTGTAGGTCTATATATGGCCATATGTGCCCATGTATAAATTATATACGGCCATGCATGGCCATATATGTTTCGTTTTCACGAGTAAATATATGTTTTAAATTATATTCTATAGAGTTTAACAGATTTCCATTTTAAAAAATGGATATTATACACGGAAAAAACAATATAGTAATGGCAACTCTCTAGGATTGTGCTGAGTTCTTTCTGTTATAACGATTGATACATATGAATTGCGATTCAACTTCGGAAATAACATTGTTTCTTTTTCTTTTTCTTTTTGTGAAAAGGTGTACTAGCTGCACCCAAAATCTTTCTGTTGAGATCCTCTAACCTTTTGCAGGTACCTATGTAAGTGCATGAACGATGAGTAAGAATAGACAACGATCGACACATTGGAGAATGTACCTGTCTCTCTCTCTCTCCATCAAAAAGGCAGAGCTCATTCTCAAACCCAACTACGTCACTTAGCTGTATACTCATCTTGCATCCACACTTACCTGCATACATCTATTTACAATATATTTACAAGAGAGTATGTATGTGTGTGTACGGGCATGTAATGGGTTCCCTTATTTTAATTAATTAAGTTGTGGCCTTAATTAAGTAAGGCTCCAGAAATTATAATAAGGGCCACGCAGTATAAAATTTAGAAGAGAGAGATATTATTATTACTTATAACTTGTGAAGGAAAATATTTAGGAAACTTAATTAATAGGTAAATTGACATAAGTTTAATTATACTAGCATTTATTAAAGACGAAGTCACCTCACAAACAAATTTAATGAGCATGAACTATAAATAAAATGGATGATGAAATTGACTCGACTTGATAATATTAAATTTTTACTGACTCGACTATTTATACTGTCTAACAATGACTCGACTATCAAAATGAAGTATATAGTTACAAATGAGGCGACTGTTTTAATTACTACAATTTTATCAATAAAATTAACCGACAACAACTCCACTCAACCGCAACAATTCTCCAATATTAATTATAAAATAAACTGAATAAAATAAGCATTCCCAAAACGAGGGCTTATAGGCTCTTGGCTAAATAAAAGGCTATGGCGTATGATACTGTTATTTGATGTAATAGTAGTAATAGTAACCCGGAAAAAAGTCCGTCAGCATGCGTGCCGTTAGCTTAGTATCGAACTGGTTGCAGTGGCCAGGAAAAGCGTCCATCCTCGATGCGAGCCAGTAGCCAAGAGACCGATTGCTCGCAAACTCATACTCCTCACTCGCAGGCTGGCCAACGTTTAGAAAATATCAACTGGCCAAAACTCGACAGCAGTGACCCCAGCAATGAGTAGATTGTTATGTTATCGGCCGTTGTTGTAGGAGGAGGTCAGTCTCGTTTTTGGTGCCAGTCGATTTTAAATTTAAAAACAAAATACAAAAAGTCTACCCCATTACAGGCGTAGTACCCAAAAATATGTATAGCTGCGACTCAGCGGGACACCTGCATGTGTTCAAAAAAAATTTTTCTCTTATTTATACCTCTTACTCTAACATTAATAAGCCAACGGGTACAGAAAGAGACAGATGTAAAAGAACAGGGACTTCTCGAGGGCCCATATTAACCTACCTGTTTTCCTCTCGCTTTAAAGTCCCTGACCGACCCTAAAGCCACGCAAGTCAACGATCGGGATTGTCTACCGTACTTTCGCTCGGTACGAAATAGACTTATTTAGTATTCAGAAAACTTTCCAAATATCAAAAATTCTTACACTAGCCATGTGATGGTCCTATTAGACTCCATGGTTGAGTAATAGAATAAATATTTTGGGTAGTTTTTACTGAATAATTAATTAATAATAACCCTTCGCCCGTCGCCATCACTCCCTCCGATCGTGACACTGTATAAAAAAATTTTCAGACAGTACTGTTCCGGAAAAAAATTTTCTCATGAAATTTTATAAAATTTTATGAAACTTTGATAAAATTTTACAAAATTTTACGAAATTATATTAATGAAATTTGGTAAAGTTCTGTGAAATTTTATAAAGTTTCATTAAATTTTATGCAATTATATACAGTTTTATAAAGTTATATATAATTTTATAAAAATTTGTAAAGTTTTTATAATTGTTATTGAGATCCCAAGAAGTTATAGATATGCAATTTTAGATAATTTATGAAATTTTACAAAGTTTTACAACATTTTATGAAAGTTCATAAAATTTGAAAAAAGCATGAAATTTTATCAGAAACAATGAGTTAATTCTATGAAATTTCAGAGAGTTGCGCATCGTTTCATAAAATTTTCTAAAATTTCGTGGAAGGCCGAAACTTCTTTTTTCCTAAAATTTCATAAAGTTTTGCAGAATTTCATACATTTTCGTAAGACTTTATACATTTTCATAAAATTTCATAAAAATTCGTAATATTTTACATGATTGTTATGAAGATTCCAAGGACTTAGTCGTATGAAATTTTGATATTTTTATAAAATTTCATGAAATTATATGAAGTCTTATAAAATTCTAGAAAAATTCGTGTAAGTTTAAAAAATTGAAGTTTTGGCCTTACACGAAATGTTACAAAATTTTATGAAATTTCATTAAATTATGTAAAACTTTATGAAAATTATCTCGTGATTTCTAATTAATTTATAAAAATTTTTTTACAATTTTATAGTTTAATAAGACTACATAATTTCATGAAATTTCAAAAAATTTTAGATTTAAAAAAAAAATTTTTTACCAATACTCCATTGGATCTTGATAGTAAATACGTTTAATTTTTATAAAATGTCATCTAATTTTCTAAAATTTTACCAATTTTCATAAAATGTTATATAATTTTCTAAAATTTTACTAAATTTTATAAAATTTCATACGATATTATAAGATTTCATAAAATTTTAGATAAATTTATGAAAGTTCATGCCAGTAACTCATTGGGATCTTCATTACAATTATGTGAAACTTAATGAATTCTTTTCAAGTTATGTCTCCTTTTACAAAATTTTCGAAAACTTTACGAAATTTTACAAAATTCTATCAAATGTCATAAAATATTATGAAAATTATTTTATGGTTTCCAATATAATTTCATGTAATTTTTTTTTAAATTGTATAAATTCTGATAAAATTTTTTCAGACATTATAAAATATTAATCGTACAATATTATAGAATTTCATGAAAATATTTTTTCCCGTGTTATTACATCGCGTTAGAGATATCATAAGGGCGTATACCTGCAAAATATACCGCTAATAAGCCATAAGGGCGTATAACAATTTTTTTTGGAAATTGACGTAATTATGTTCTATAAGTATAATAGACACGAAAAAAATTTAGTGTCCCGGTACCAACGCCGGGAGCCTTAAAAGCATATAAAAAAAAATTGATTTTTGGAAACGATTCGTTTTTCTCTGTTATACTTATAAAATATAATTACGTCAATCCCTAAAAATAAAATTTTTTATACGCCCTTATGGCATCTGTAACGCAATATGGTATATACTGTCACGGCTGATACGTTCAACTCGTATCCTTACCGCGAAGACGCGAAGAATTTGAATACATTGAAATTATTTTACCGCGAGAAGCGCGAAGACCTTCATTTTACTTTAACCTACAGAGATTTAAAAATGCATAAACATTGAAATTGATACAACAAAGTATACTAAATAAATAAATAATTCGATAAATTAGAATCACATTAATTGACCGCGAGAACGCGTTGTGAATAAGTGTCTTGGGTTACTGCTGACAGTCCTGACACCTCACCAAATCCTGTTTAGGATAAGTTTTAAACATTGTAACCATTGTTTGGTATTTTTATTTTAATATACTCTGAAATATTTGTAAACCATATGCATGAAACATTTACTTTTATATTTTGCCATTTGTAACCCTTTTGTATTTTGAGAATATTGAGTCATTTAATAAATAAATACTCGTTAACATAAAACATTTGAAAAACATTATTTATCAGACAATTTTACTTTAACAACGAGATAATAGCTTCACGAGGCTTTTCGGCAACCCACCTTCCTTTATCCCTTATTTTACTACCTGTCTAGCCGCTCAGACCGATAGTTCACAGTAGGGGGTACACAATCTTACGTTTACCGCTCGACGTTTGATTGTGAAATTAGATCAGTCACATAATAAATTGGAAATCGTTTTGGGTTTTATCGATATTGTCTTCAACAATATTGTGTGGGCGCGAATTAAATATAAAATAGAATAAACTGAGCATTTGGTCACGTGAGCCCAGGTCATAGGATCGGTCCTTGATCAATGTAAGTACCTTTTTATTCACTATACTTTATACGAATATCGTACCTACGCCCATCACGATCTCCAATCGTGACACGGATAAAATTTAAATAAGTAAAAATTAAAGAAATGGAAAATTAATCAACTAGGTAAAAGAAATAATTGAGGAATTAAAAATAAGAATAATTACTGCGATGAACAAGTACCTGAAAAGGAACATGTGATAAAAGTGGATAAAATATAATGGCGGAACTTGAGTTCGAATAAATTGGTAACGTCGCGATGAAATGACTGAGGAAAAGAAGTTGTGTTATTGAAGTAGAAGTTAATGGTGATAAAGTGATAAAAGGAAGAATCAATTAATAAATTAATTAATAATTATATAATTTTCCAAATTGATTAATTTATTATTGCGGGAAAATTATTTTAACTCAGTGTGTGTAAATAAAGTCCAGAGGATTGAGTGAGTGTGGGAGCGAAATAGATAAAGATTTTAATGGAAAATTTAGTAATTAAGTATCGCGAAGGTTAAGCGATTTTTAAAATTATTGAGTGAGTGTGTGAGAGAAAATAGATAAAGATTTTAATGGAGAATTTAGTAAATAAGTATCGCGAAGGTTAAGTGATTTTTAAAATTATTGTGTGTGTGAGTGTGTGGAAATGCCAAAGGTAGTTGGCCAATTTTAATAAAGAAATTATTGCCGGTCAACTAATTAAATTCGGTTTAAGTGGAATATTGCGGGTTAATAAAAATAAGGTTTTAATAAAGATATAAGGTTATAAGTTTATAAAAGGTATAATGTTATAAGGTTTATAAGAGATATAAGGTTATAAGGTTTATAAAAGGTTATAAGTGAATAAGGTTTATAAAAGGTTATAAGTGAATAAGGTTTATAAAGTTATGAGGTTATTAGGTTTATAAGGTAATAAAGTCATAAAAGTTACAAGGTCAAAAGGTTAAAAGGTATTGAATAAATAAAAAGGTTTAAACTGTTAATCGGAGAAGTAAATTATTTATAAGTTATCCTTCCTCATCCTTCTCTTACAATTAAATAAATTACACCGACCCTGACGATCTAAGATCAAGTTCTGGGAGGCAGTTATCACTTCCAGTGGCGCCCTTAAGAAGGAAATTAAGGACGACCAAGGTAACAGTACCCCTGTCATAATATAAAGTACTAAAAACAGGCCGATTCTTTGTTTTTGTAAACTCTGATGGAAGCTTAGGCTTATTTTTACGTAATGCCCCAACAAGTATAGTATTATAAGTTTCTGCCAACTCCTTCATTAAAGGTACAGAATTAAATCAGTTATCAACAGTTAAATTCCGTTCAGTATGTAAAATAGGATTTGCTACTCGCTTTACAACACTCGCAGCTTTATTATCGACTTCGAAAGGACCATCCGGCTGTTTACCAATATACATTTCTAGTTGCAGCGTGTAAAAGGTTCTAGCGTCAGTAAGAGCAAACGATTTAAGTCCATATTCGTCAGGCTTTGCAGGGAGATATTGTTTAAAGCTACATCGGCCTTTAAACCCCGACATCATTTCATCGATGGTTAGGTATTCACTAGGCATGTATGCCTTTTTGCATCGATCATTGAAATGATCCTACAGTTCTTGGATCGGCACAAATTTATTTATTTTGGATCTGTCAGCTCTAGTATCAATAATATCAAAACGTAAAGCTTTGAGTAACAAATAAAATCTTTTGTAGGACATCGTTGCTCTGAAATACATCGGTGCAGTTCCGTCTGTTGCCCAAAGACTACTCAAATTAACATGGGACGTTTTTAAAGTGCCTGCCATGTACAATTGTCTAATTAACGCTTTTATCTCATCAATACTGGTCATCTGACAGTCTCTGCCTCTTGACTAATTATCAACGAGAATTTTGAGTTTTATATTGGTGTAAGTAACTAAATCTTTAAGTATATTTTCAGGAAAAAAAACTCCAGCAATCTATTGGAAATTTTAAGTCCCTTGCAAGTTGTTTTACTCCTGGAAGATGAACAACAATATTTTTCTTTTTGGTATTTGAAGCAGCTGGAGGATTCTTTAGCCACTTTATATTTTTTTTTATGGAAATAAAAATTTTGATTTTCGTCCCCAAAAGTTTCTTCATCAGTTTCTCTTTCATTTTCGCTTTCAACGTCACTTCATGGTTCAACAGGATCACCTTCTGAGTAGTCACTATCGTTACAGTCATCAAGTTGCTCCAAATCTTAATCACCGTCTGCTTCAGCCCAAAACTTGTCCACATGCTGATATGTCATTATTTTATTTGTTAAATTAATTTTCTGAAATTAAATTTAATATATTACATTTATTGATACATGAAATATTTATTTGGATATTTTCCGAAGTATAAATTGAATAATTATTAGGTTATGAATAACACAATTGTGTTTAGTGACGTTAAAACGTTTATTCAACTCATGCGCGGTATTCACGTTTTATGATGCCTAAAATCCGAACCCTAAATGGTCGTTTACCGACTGGTGAAAAATTATTTGTCAAAACGCAATAAAGATGTCTACTATCCCGACCATTGTGACGTAATAAACATAATCGTAACTATCTTTCGGGCTCTAACTGAATGTTGGGTAATTACAACTCCCTGTTATTACCCATTAAGCAGCCAAGATCGTGATGCCGAATGTTTTTTTATAACAGGGCTATGCTGTTACTCTGGTCGTCATTAAATTACCTTTTAAGGGCGCCACTGGAACTGATTACGGCCTCCCAGAACCGGATCTTAAATCTTCAGGGTCGGTGTAATTTTATTTAATTGTAAGAGAAAGATGAGGAAGGATAACTTATAAATAATTTACTTCTCCAATTCACAAGTTAAACCTGTTATTTTCCAATGACCTATTTAACTTTTATAATTTAACTTCACTTATGACCTTTTATAAACCTTATAACTTCTTATATAAACCTTATAACATTGAACCTTTTAAACTTTATGACCTTAATTGACCTTATAACATTAAACCTTATAACCTTAATTGACCTTATAACCTTTTATTTATTTACCCGCAATGATATCTTTAATAAAATCAGCCAACTACCTTTGGCGGTTACACACACCCCACACACAATAGTTAAAAATCGCTTAACCTTCGCGATAATTACTAAATTTTTCACTAAAATTAGCCAACTACCTTTGGCATTTCCACTCACTCACACACTCTCTGATTAAAAATCGCTTAACCTTCGCGACACTTAACTACTAATATTTTCCATTAAAATTCTTATTTATTTCACTCACACACTCACTCGATCCCCTGGACTTTATTCTTCTCACACTTAATTTAAATTAATTTTTCCGTAATAAATAATTTAATTAATTTAGAGAATTATATAAGTATTAATTAATTTATTATTTGATTTTCCTTTTTATCTCTTCATTGATCATTATTTCCTTTTTCAATTTCTTATCACTTATTTTTATTTCCATAATAACACGACCTTGACTCAGTAATTTAATGATGCGTTTCTTCAGGTACTTTTATCACCACTATAATTATTCTTATTTTATTTATACCTTTTTCTTAACTATTTCCTCTATTTGATTTATTATACATTTTTTTCTAATTAAATTTTCCGGCAACTTTAACCGCGGACTTTTCTTATCTTTCCGAGACAATTTTATTTTATTTTATTATTTTTATTAATTTCTACTTATAATTAATTAATAATTGACTAGTAGCTATGACTAGTTTCGACAGTTCCGGTGCGCGAGTCACTCGACCTACCTGGAAACTTCTAGAATAATTCCAGCTACCTGCCTGGAAATATTTTATTAACGCAATGGCTCCGGCTACCTGCCTGGAGTTAATTAATTACTTAAATTTTATAATTATGTCTGAGTTTAATTTATTAATTTTCTTTACGAAATTATTTAATTCGCGAGAATTTTGTTTAGACGCGACGATATCAAACGTATACTAAGTATTTAATAAAATTTTCCGGCTTCCCGCCTGGAATAAATTTTATAAATACCTCTCCAATTAAACTCTCCAGATCTTTTTCGTCGTCGTGTCTTTGTCCGGGTTCCGTCTGATTATTTGTCCTTGTTCTCGTTTTGGTCTAATCTGGTTCCGTCTCTCTCTTTCTTTACTCTCCTCTCTCTCTCTCCTTACTCTCCTTCAACCTGTTATAATCAGACGCAATCAGTAATGTTTTACAAGAAAATACCGGCTACCTGCCTGGTATTTGTTATAAATAATTGAATTTTTCATCGCTTGGTTCCACAATAAACTCAAGCTATTAATTAATTAATTACCTATAATTCAATTAACGGCGTCTGTTATGGCGTTGGTTACGGCATGACTTAGTCGTTTTTCTCCCACGTCTACTATTCGGACGTCCCGATGGTTAATGCCCGATTCTCGTTCCGGTCCACGTTTATAATTGCTTGCTCATTCTTGACTATAGTTGTTTTTTTTTCTCTCCTACTTAACTCTAGGTGGGGTCGACGGTCGAGCAAGTGAAATTTCTATTTCCGGACGACTAGTCGCTACCTACCCGGAATACCCGGAGTGGTAATGTCACATGACCGACAATGCGCATAATAGATTTTATTTTGAATTTACTTCAACGCGGTAAATATGAATTTACCCCGTTACATTTAAACGGGGAGTTAAATCTTTGACATTGAATTTGAATTTCCGTTAAATTAAATCAACATTCTTATAATTTTTTCAGATTCTTAATATTATAAGTTTTTTTTTCACCATGTCACTAAACAACTATTTAGACATTGCATTTGAGGCAATCAATAAAACGTAAATAGCACACATGAGTTGAATAAAATTATGGGCACAACTTGTAGGTTAAATCATAATCCGTCATCCGCGATGTGTTAGCACTCGTCTTCGGTGCGCAGTATGCACTCGCTTCGCTCGTGCCTACGACTCGTGCTAACCACATCGCGCTGACACATTATGAATAACTTACCCTACTAGTTACGCCAATAACTATTATTATACTATAATTCATAAATAATTTTAATTCTGTCTATTAAGAAATACATACCAGTAATAATTTAGATGATCACAATTTCATTTTTTAATTTTAATTATAAAATAACTTAACTTTACTTGCATAATAACATTGCACTTGTCATATGTTTGGTTTTATTATGGATCATGCACACTACAGCATTCAGTCAGTTAGGAGTCACCATATTTGTTTCATCTATTTTTGTCTCGTATGATGGCAATGCCGCAAATGAAATTTCACTGTCTCGGTTGGTCGCGCACACGGGGAATCGCTGCAATTTCTCGTTGTTTTCATATTTATTGTTTGATATTTAATTAATAAAAATAGACACAACACTTAAAACCGTTTTCATTGACACTTAAAAGATAGGAGAAAGAATAGCTGGATTATTGTAGCTTAAAAAAATTTAATTTTTTTGTAAATTGCAAAATAAAAAAAAAAACTGGGGAATCGCTCATAGCATGACCAACGAAGGTTTAATAAGTAGATCATATTAATGTATCAGTAAGTTCGACCAGTAGCTATCATTCGGACCCAGCAATCAGAAGGACGGCAGTTCACGCTCGGAGCTCAGCAGAATTTTCACCGAGTTTTTTTCACATCATTTACCTCATTTTGATAGTTTAAACGTTAATGATCATAAATTCTACGAGGTGAATAATAATAAAAAAATTTTTTAATTAAATTTATTCATTTCCTCGATGCATGAGTGAGGTCTGGCAACAAAGTCTGGGCCAGAGCTGGCAACGAAGCATGGGCCAGGTCTGGCAACCAAGCATGGGTCAAGTCTAGCAACCAAGTCTGGCTCCGTGTTATCATTCCAGAGTCCTACCAAGGCTGGCTTACAAGCTTGGGCATAGGTTCTACATACTTGGGCCAAGCCTGGGCCCATCGTATTTTCCTCTCTGGGTAAAGTCTCACGTTGGGATACTGCAAATGTACCTCTAGCGGGTCTGAATTACGATAAATTACGATAAAATACTAATTAAAATTAATAACTAACTAAAATTCTCAAAATGTTTTAAAAATATTTTATTATCATATTTTTGAGCATCTTTCGTATTATCCTAAAATAAATTTTAAAAATAATTTTATTAAAATCTAACCATCTATCAAAACCATGATTTGTACGAATTATGAATTAAAGTTTATTTTTTGCCATGATTATATTATTCACAGTGTTCTTTGGTTTAAATTCTCGCATTTACTAAATTGCATTTGCAGTAGACCATATATTGAAAATACGAACATTATTAATATTACTTTCGATTTCATTTAAATCATAAATATGAAAATTCATCTCGTTATTACTACGGTACGTATTATTCAGAAAATGAACTCCGTATCAAAAAAGTTTTTCCGTCGAGTTATAATTTCAATTGGATACCACTGAGCTCTGGTAACGTGCGCGTGGTAATATAATAGGCCCTGAACAGATCTGGTACAAGATATGTCAAGATATCTGCAGATAGCTTCTGGTGCAAGATATGCCGAAGTTAACTTTATCAATTCATCTCGAGCAAGATATGCACACGATTCGTGTAAAATTCTTGAAATATTACCATATACAAAGTTATTCAACAAGTGTTGCGTAAGACTTGAAATATAAATCTTTGGACGTGTCTGTAACAAGATACATAGGGGAGACCAGGGCAAGAAGGTCTCCCTAAGCCTGTTATTACTTTTTGTGGCTTTCAACCATCAAATCATCTCACTTTTGTCCTATTTCAAATAAGTCCATGGACATTATGCCGAAGTTCTTGTCACGGCTGATACGTTCAACTCGTATCCTGACAAATCGTTAAAATAAGTATTTTTTTATTTCTAAAAAAAATATACACATGAGAATACGATTTGTCTCAAGAACTATAACGACATAGTCAGAATATAATAAAGACACAGGCAGTTACACAAACCCGATGCGTACCGAATAGAGCTTCAGTTTTTTTTATATATAATAATTAACAGAGTAACCATCAGTAGTGTAGATCGCATAAAAGAATATCTGTCCACCTAGTACGTAAGAGCCCGAGACCTCTTGCACTTAGCCTTTTTTTTATGACGCCGACTTACTGACGCCAGCAGTCGTACCGGACGAATATACCTACCTGAGCATTGACAATCAAGTCGTACTGTCCCAAATAGGAAAGGTACTAATGGGATACACGTACCATAGGTTTCTCTTATTCTATAGATTTCATCAGTCTTCACTTAACGAACTTTTAAATTTATGTATCCGTTTCCATTTAATTAATCTGAGTATAGAAGCGGTAGTTTTTTCTTTGATTTTTCATTTTAAAACTATAGACTACCCAACTCATGTGCACCTGCATGTGATTTTTGGAAATTAGAGAAAGCTAATGGAAACCTCCAAACTTATGGCTTCCTGCACGAGCATGCTCGGCGACAGAGTGACGCCAGGTCATCAGCCTACTTAATAGTCAAAATCTATTTCCCAGGGATGACACGTGTGCATGGGCCTAGAAATTTCGGGCGAGTCCGAGTCTTTTCGTATGGGAAACAAGTTACCACCACTTTTCATATGTGAAGACCATATAAAAAGACTATGGACTTTAGCTCATCAGTTCTTTTGGGAATCAAACTCTGAACCATACCGAACTCCGGATACTTGACGGTGTTCGTGGCTAGAGGATTGATATCTCGATTGAGCATTCGGTTAACGGTAGCTGGGCGTACGGACCGGACCTTGATCGTCGTACGCACTCGAATAATCGGTATATCATTTTCTACTAGTCTCAGGAGAATAATTGACATGATATTAAATTCACCATTCAGTCAACGGTAGCTGGGCCTACGAACCGGACCTTGACCGTCGTCAGTCGTGAATTAATATCAATCTGGAGCACCGGCAGCGTTGATTATCTTCATCTTATTTTAATCCATTTGATTTCGTTTTTATTTTTATATTGAATTATACCACGAGAAACGTGAAGAATCAAAGAATATTTTACCGCGATAAATGCGAAGATTTTGAAGAATATTTTACCGTGAAAAAGTGAAGAATTTGAATAATATTTTGAAACTATTTTACCGTGAAAATACGCGAAGGTTTTACAAACAAATTTATATATTATTTTACCGCGGAGACGCGAAGCATTTGAATACGTTAGAATTATTTTACCGCGAGAAGCACGAAGACTTTCATTTGATTTGAACCTACGGAGATTTAAAAACGCATAAACAATGAAATTAATACAACAAAGTATACTAAATAAATAAATAAATCGATAAATTAGAATCATATTAACTAACCGCGAAAACGCGTTGTGAATAAGTGTCGTGTGTTACTGCTGACAGTGCTGACACCTTACCTGAAACCTATTCAGGATAAGTTTTAAACATTGTAATCATTATGCGGTATTTTCTAAATTTACTTTGAAATATTTGTAAACCATATGCATGAAACATTTAATTTCATATTTACTATTTTAAATATTGTTGTTGTAACCCTTTTGTATTTTGAGAATATTTAGTCCTTAGTAAATAAATACTCGTTAACATAAAACATTTAAAAAGCATTATTTTTCAGACAATTTTACTTTAATAATGGGATACTAACTTCACGAGGCTTTTCGGCAACCCACCTTCCTTAATCCCTTATTTTTCTACCTGTCCAGCCGCTCAGACAGATAGTTCACAGTAGGGGGTACACAATCTTATGTTTACCGCTCGACGTTTGGTTGTGAAATTAGATCAGTCACATCATAAATTGAAAATCGCTTTGGGTTTTATCAATATTGTCTTCAACAATATTGTGTGGGCGTGATTTAAATAGAAAATAGAATAAATTGAGCATTTTGTTTACGGTAGCCGGGCATACGAACTGGACTTTGATCAATATAATTACCCATTTATTCAATACATTTTATACTAATTTCGTACCTAAGCCCGCCACGATCTCCAATCGTGGCATTCTGAAAAAAAAAATTTTTTCTGGAGCAAGGTGCCACTTCAAAAAATGAGATTTTTTTTTTTTTTTTTTTTTTTTTTTTTTTTTTTAATTGTTTCAATGCCAAGAATGTATTTCTATCTCTTGACAATTATTTTTACTCATATATTACTCCGAAAATTTTTTTAAGTTGTAATAAATCGTTCACCCACGATTAGATTAATTACTTAGTTATTTAGTAAAAGAAAAACTTTAATTATATTTAATAAATTAAATTTATGCAATATAACAGAAATCGGTTGCGATAAGAGAGTCACCGTGGCTCGCGGGTAGTTAAAACAGATGACGATGCATGAGACCCGGGTCACGAAGATTCTCTCACAGGGAACCTGAGATGTAACGTCAACATTTTGTCAACTCTGTTGGCTTTATTATATTTTTATAATGACAAAATAGTCAGTCCTTCGATAGAGCTCATGGTGTTCTCTATAAGTAATCAATAAATTTAAACTGATTCAATCTTATTGTGGAGTGTCGATTGGAACCCCCTATATTTTCACCTACACCAAGGCCTGTCCATAAGATTATTGCCACCCAGGGGCGAGTGCTTATCAGCAATTCCACCCAGTCCTATAATCCTGAGGGCTCAACAGCAGTTCGGGTTTCCTGCCGATTTTCGTACCATTTACCTGCTATAATAAAAATATGGGGGTCGGAACCGGCAACGAAAATAAATTAAATCGCGAAAATTAAATGAATGAATAATTAATCGAATAATCGACGACCAAAGCCTACCGGGAGTCTATAGACACTATAACGAGGACAAACCCGGATTAAATCTAATAATGAAAAATCATTTTTATTTTTAATTAATTTAGGGTAATTTCCCGAATCGTAACACATTTTTAACCCAGAAACATGTTTTTTAATTTTTTAGCTTATAGATAATTTTGCTTTATTTAAAAAATTTATCAATTTCAAAATACATTATTTTCGAATATTTATAGTGGCCCGATTTGCTCCAAGCACAGAGAAGCAACTGAAAAATGGATAAGTACATTAAATTTTTTATAATTCGATGAAAACAATATAAAAAAATCATACTTTGAGAATTTTCGCCTCGTTTATTTTGCCTCAGGTATCATGCGTAGGGCTAAACATGAGCAAACACATCAGAATTATAGTAATTAAATGAAACAAAAACAAAAATAAGTTTGGTCAAATTTTCAAGGAGGCCTTCTTGTCCCAGAGGACCTCCTCGCTTCGGCCTCCCCCAGTCATATAAAAAAATATAGACAACTAGTGGACTTAGGATAAGTTTGCGCAAAATTGTCACAAGATTGTTTTATGGGCGTTGTTTTGTACAATCCCATGTAGAATCTGTTGAAAATGTTGGTAAATTGAGAAGTGCACACCTTAATCGCTCATTTTATTGTGAATCATTATTTTTTTTTAATTTCCGCTAAGAAATTTGAAAATTTTAAAAAAAGGGAAGTTATTGGTTTCGGTCCGATTTGCGAAAATTAGATGTCTAATAGATCTTGACGTTTTGGGGTTCTAGGAAGCTATTCTGTCTAATTTTAAGATGATGTCCGAGTGTATGTACGTATGAATGTACGCCTTTTTCAAGACTCGATCGATCAATTGTAAAATCTAATCAGCTCTAGAATTCAATGAAACGCGTCGATTGCCGCCTCAACCATCTCAATCGGTTATTTCGTTCGAGAGTTATCGCGGGAGAAAGAAATGGTGAAAAACGGTTTTTTCTAAATATTTTCGAAACGACTGACGCGATCGATTTCAAATTTTAATCAGCTCTAGAACTCAATAAAACGCGCCGATTGCAACGTCAACTATTAAAATCGATTGATTAGTTCAAAAGATATCAGCGTTGAAAAGTTAAAAAAATAACATTTTATGTTATTTTTTCCGGATAAATCAGAATATAACGTATTAAAATGTGCCTGATATCATACCAACTCATCTTTTTTATGGTTTCTTTCGATCATATAATGTCATCGAACTTGGTTTTTAGTTTAAATCATATTATCAACAAAAAAAATCGATAAAACGTCGTTTTTAATATTTTTATCGGATATTTCATATTTTATTGTTTCTGACATGAGTCAAAATTTATTTAAATCTTGATTTTGATCCCCGACATTGATTTCTGCTTCAATACACTTATTTTACTGAACAAAATCAGGAACTAAATTTTAAAAACCACTTCATTGATGATTTTCGATTCTTAAATTTTCAAACTTCAGCATAACAGGTAACTTGTTAGAGCTTGAAAAGATCATAAAAAAACAATTGCATGTGATAGCATTTTCGAGCTCGAAGAGCTCGAAAATATATCTACACTAATGTTTTCGAGCTCTTTGAGGTCGAAAACAGCGGGAAGTTTTGGGGCTGGCCCGCAGGGTCAACCGACAGACCGATTTTTTTTATAGTAACAAATCAATTTTTCGTGTCATATTAAACTTGCTTTAGCTGAATAAAAATTTATTGTTTCTGAAAGCTTAAATTTAAAAAAAAGAAAAATACTTTTACGATCTCCACAGAAATAAAATTTGAATAACTCAAACTCTCAGGATAAATTGAAAAATTTTACTTATTTATCATATCATCAACGAAATTTATTTAACGTATCGAATTAAATAAAACATCGTTCGAATATGATACTCTTTGCCCGCCATTTACTTGAGATGTCTTTGCATCTGTTATGTTGGTACTTTGGGTCTAGTTACGGAGTATGAGAAAATTGGTTGTCAGCACTACTTGTGATCGGTACCGCAGCACCGGTGTGTTATACAAATAATGAAGTGTATGTTACTAGTATAATAAGTCATATTGAAAACATAACCTTTCAGAATTGTTTGAGCTAAAACTCGAAACCCTAAAGTAAGCATTAATTATACAATTATCTGAAATAATTGAAATAATGGTTCTAAAATAATTAGGATATAATGGATTGAGTAACTGTTATTCACTAATTTTTATAATTGAATGTTAGAAATATAAAACAATTAATAAAGATCAACAAGGATGAATTGTGTTTTCATTTTAAAACTGTTGATAACTTTGGAGCAATCAGGTCATTAAAACGATGGAATCACCTGAAAAAAAAAAAAAAAAAAAAAAAAAAAACGAAGGACGATTGTTAAGAACACAGCATCTATGAGTATTGAAACGGACAACACAGAAAGTGATGACAATTTAGGAGAGCTGAATAACTTAGCTAAAAGTCTATAATTCGAAGAACATCACAGTTAGGTCGTAGATTACAGTCATGATCCGAACAATAATAAAAATAACATTAATGTTTCATCCGCTGAAGATAGTGATCACTTTAATAATAGTAATAATAAAGATATTACAAATAATAGTTTGACTGATGAAGTCGAATCTACTTCAAAATCGAAAAAAAAAATTTTTGCAAAAGAAGTTGCAAGTATTCCTTCTTTAGATGGGAAATACTTCAAAGTTAATTTTGAAAAGTCAAATCAAAACGATAAAATACACGCGATTTGTTGTTTTTGTGAGCCTCCTAAAACAATTATTGGTTCTTTACGAGTTACATCAAATTTCACTACTCATTTGAAAGTAAGTCTTAATGTAATTTAAGATTACACACTAAAATTAAATGTTGGATGGGAGTAAATTTCCGAACTGAAATGATAGGTATCTAATTCTATTGAAATTTGTTCATGACTATGTTCAAATAAAAAAAATTATTTTGTAATTTGGCTTTTTTTTTTGAAAAAACTGATTTTGAAATCTAATTGACTATTAATCTTTCTTCATTTAGAAAATTCACCCAGCGATTCTTAATGAATATCAACAATATGCTAAAGAAAAAAGAAGCCGAAAACCGACTAATAGTGTCAATCGATCACGCTGGTCATGTGTATATAATACTGAACAATTTCATAATGACATTGTTACTTTGATCATAAATACATCACTGCCTCAAAATATCGTCGAGAAACCATTATTTCGACAAATCTTTGATCGTATGAGCTTATTTTTCTATTTATTTATTCACGTGTTTTCATTGCAATACTATGTTATATTTATTTATCAAACTTATCTGTAGATTTTAATATCAAGAAAGGAACAGAGCGATTGAAACATTTGACGAGATATCAAGTGCAAAAAAAAATTGATTTGCAAACTGCCATAATTTTTGAAGAAATCAAAAAGTCAGTAAAATCCGTGGTGGATGCTGGTTACTTAGTATGTACCACAGCTGATGTCTGGACCGGTGGAAATCGACGGTTTCTTGGGGTTACAGCAAGTTGGGTAATAATTAGCGAACCAATTTAGTATTGTTATGATCATAATTATTATTATTAATATTATTATTATTATTATTATTATTATTAATATTATTATTATTATTATTATTATTATTATTATTATTATTATTATTATTATTATTATTATTATTATTATTATTATTATTATTATTATTATTATTATTATTATTATTATTATCATTATCATTATTATTATTATTATTATTATTATTATTATTATTATTATTATTATTATTATTCTAAACATTCTATTTTTAATTATTAGAAATCACGATTATGTTGTTGTTTTTTTTTTTCGATATTGTCTTCAAAACGGCTTTAAAAATTTTTCGACTATAGCTAGATATTGTCCTAGGAAAAATTTCTTCTATAGAGAATTTTTGTTTTGTATTTCATATCTTATTGCAAGTTGTTAGAGAGCATCGAAAAAATTACCCTACTTATAATAAAAAATTGATGAAAATTAATAACTCAGTTTAAAATTGAAATAAAAAACTTTTCTATAATTAATTGGACATTTTTTTTCTCCAAAACAGAAATATATCATAATATATTTGTAATGAAAACTTTGCTTTTTTTATCAACAAATAATTAACTAAGCGATAAATAATGCACAATTTATCGTTTTAAATGTAGACAAAGATACTTACACATAAAAGAAAACTTGATAAATATTTTAAAGTTTCTCAGCTGATAAAAACTAAAATTCGTATAATTGTTCTCAAAACTTATGAACTACATAGAAACTTTTTTGATTATCCTATCAAAAACTCTTAAAATTAGTACACATTAAAGTTTGATGATGAATATCTTTTGAACGCTTAATTTAATCGTCAAAACATAAGACACCATTTTTATAGAGCAGTTAATTTCCCACAAAAATTTGTATTGCGCATTTTATAATAGTCAGTTATTGTCGAGTTATAAAATTCATAAACAATCATGAAATTTGTCTTAAAATGAATAAACTTTAATCGTCAATATCATTGGAATGGTGAGGTTTACGGAAAAAATATAAGATACCTTTTTTTGTAGAGCATTCAATTTTCTACAAAATTCTTCTCGAACATTTTTTTGTACAATCAATTAATGATGAGGTATGTATTTTTTTCTATTGGATTGAGAAAAAAATAGAAAACTGCGATGCGGAGGATCTTCCTATTAAAATTAAGAGCTCATATTTGGTGAGAATTTTTTTAAGGTGTCTAACAACCCATTTTTCGATCGCATTTGTAAAAAAAAAAATTGTTGATTTTTTTGACCCACCCTAATATATATATATATATATATATATATATATATATATATATATATATATATATATATATATATATATATATATATATATATATATATGCACTAGTTTAAGGCATAAGCTTATGCTATTTTATTTTCTATTATGTTTATTCAATTACGAAGAGCTCCATGAATAAGTTGTAGATAACATTTGCTTCGATTTTTTATATTATTATTTTTAACTTCCCGCTAAGAAAATTTCAAATTTTCAAAAATTCGAGAAGTTATTGGTTTCACCCCGATTTGTAAAAATCAAAATTCCAACAAATGTCGACGTTTTGAGGTTCTAGGAAGCTATTCTGAATAATTTCAAGATGATGTCCGAGTGTATGTATGTGTGTACGTACGTACGTATGTAAATATTCTGTAACTTTTGAACGGGTGAACCGATTTTAATCGTCGAGGTGCCATTCGACGCGGCTTGTTATTTACTATAAACACTGAAAATTTAAGCTTAATCGGTAGGGTACGTTCGAAGATATTTCAAAAATAAAATTTTTTCAAAAATGTTAATTTTTGAATAACTTTTAGTTCGCTTAATAGATTAATTCCAAAATCTAATCAGCTCTAAAACTTTGTAAGCCGCGTCGAATGCCACCTCAACCATCAAAATGGGTTCATTTGTTCAAGAGAAACCGTTAACGAAAGAAATCAAAAAAATTTTTTTTTTTTTTAGTTTTTTTCAAGGAGCTCGAAATGGGCGGGAAGCTTTGGGCTGGCCCGCAGGGTCAGCCGACAAATCGATTTTTTTTCATCTTATCTCAGGGTCATTTTGAGAGATTATTTCTAAAAATAATTGATTTTTTTTAATTAGCATACAATCGGAACCAGAATGAAGTGAAAATATTTAACAAAAAAAAAGTTAAACAATACCATGTCTGTTCAACAGATTTTTATATTCCAGTAATTAACTTTTTTAAATTTATACATACTTTAATGCACAAGTTGTTATCAAAGTCAAATAGATATCCTGATTATTATAAGAAATAATAAAACTTACGTTTTATACTTCCGGTACTTGTGTATTCGCTACGCTCTTGTTAATATTTATAAAGGAAAACAAAGTTATCAAAAGTTGTCTCATCATACTTAAGGTATATAAATATAAGAAGTGCAGACTCACGCAAATATAAGTATATATATATATATTTAAATTTACATATCATTTCTTCATTAAAAGTAGTATTACGGAATAAAAAATTAATTGTAATTATTATCAACAGAATAAACTTAGCAATCTATTGTATTTTTCATTTGTAATCTTTGAATCTAAAACATTTTTTAGCATTAATTAATCAGAATTTATTGCAAGTTCTCATGCATGCACATATAACATCTAGGCAATTAGTGAAACTATTGCGTTTAAAAATAAAAAATAGATCTCTTTAATGCTATTCACGTCCGGCATAATCATTGTAATATCGTTTATAAAATCGTTTTAAGGATAAGCGTACGCTGAAAAACATTCAATGACAATTATTAAAAAATTATCTTATAGAATTATTAATTAAAATACCATATAGATTATTGACATCAACTATTGTTGACAAGAAATAATTACGTGGTCCGTGACTGTCGTGAGTGAGATAATAGGTTACTAAGTGAATAATAAAAAAATAAAAATTGAAACGATTGTAAGTTAAATATACAAATTATAAGCAAATTTACAATGAATATTGCATCATTTAGCAGTCATAGCACGTGTTCAGTAAAATAGTTAGGCGATAACAAAATAACAGGAAAAACAGGTATAAACAATAAATCAGCTGTATAGCATTCCTAAGATAGTGCAGAGGCAGAAAGTCATTACAGTGGCAAAGTAATTCCCAACTAACTTAAAGCAATAAATACATAATGCATCTGCTGAGTTTTCCCACACGCGTTTATACACGGCATTGCAACTGCAAAGTTGTGCAGACTTCTACCCAGTTCCATGAAATCATGCATCACGGTACGGCTCATGAGATGTTACGAGTCACGGATTTATTTGCACGGAATTGAAACGACGACTCCTGCTCGTCAACAGCCATCCAAACTTTTTGTATCAGTCTTTTCCTACGAGACAGTCAACTTCGAAGACGTCATTCTATATATATATATATATATATATATATATATGTGTGTGGGTGTGTGTGTGTGTGTGTGTGTGTACACTTGCCTACCTTGAACGACTTTGTATTGTCGTTACTTTTAATGTTTTAAAATTATGTTAAAGTACATAAAATAAAAAAAAACATGTACATATACATATTAACTTGAATTGTTTAAGTTATAAAGTTCGACATTCATGCAAATGTCTGATTCTTCTAGTCTGGAAAATTTATTTATACATATATGTATTTTTTTATATCTACTTGAAATAAGATAATGCTTTTGTTGATACGCACGAATTAATTTCATCTTATGTTACTTGAAGTTTACGAAAGTGTAATAAATTTAATTAATTCATACATTCGACGTTTACTTTTAATTTTTATTTGAAATTCATTTGTATCATACAATAATAATTATTATTGCTGTTGTTATTTTTATTTAACATAGTGACAGTATACTTATTTAAAATTAGATTGCAAGTCTGATTAACTGGAGGAGTCATTATGCAGAAGTTATATATATATATATATACATAATATATGTATGTTTTTATATTAGAGTGATTAAAAAAAAAAAAAAAAAAAATTTTTCTTTTCTCCTCGGAAATAGGTTCAAAAGTTTCATTTAGATATAAAAAGACACCTGTAAAAATTAGAGTTCTTAACATGAACATTAAGAGGTTCCGCATTGCACTTTTCTATTTTCCATAAGAATAACTTGGAAAAATTTGTTTTTGCGTTTTCTGATTTTTATAACTAGCTAACGATGAATCATAAAAAAAGTCAGCAGGCTTATTTTTATCGGAAATTGAATGCTCTACAAAAAGAGTCTCTAACCATTTTTTGATAAATCCATTTGTTCAAAAGTTATTTGAGGTTGAAGTTGGATTAATATTAAACTTTGAGATCTTTTTAACTTTTCCTGCGAAACTATCAGACTTATCACAAAATATTGTAGGACCTTTTTTGTAGACATTTTTATTTTCTACCAATTATCTGCTATAAAGTTTTTTTTTAATTCCGCATTATTTTCTAGTTATTTTTATTTCAATGTCAAGCTCATAAAAAAATAATCTTCAGATCGATTTTAAGAGCTTGACATTGAAATAAAAATAACTAGAAGACAATGCGGAATTAAAGAAAACTTTATGGGTAATAATTTGTAGGAAATAAAAATATCTACAAAAAAGGTCTTATAATATTTTGTGATAAGTCTAATAGTTTTGCAGGAAAAGTTATAAGATCTCAAAGTTTAATGTAAATTTAATTTCAACCTCAAATAACTTTTAACCAAATGGATTTATCAAAAAATGGATAGAGACTTTTTTTGTAAAGCATTCAATTTTCGATAAAACTAAGCCTGCTGATTTTTTTTATGACGCATCGTTAGCTAGCTATAAAAATCAGAAGACGCAAAAAAAAATTTTTCCATGTTATTCTTATGGAAAATAGAAAAGTGCAATGCGGAACCTCTTAATGTTCATATTAAGAGCTCTAATTTTCACAGGCGTCTTTTTATATCTACATAAAACTTTTGAACCTGTTTCCGAGAAGAAAAGAAAAATTTGTTATTTTTTGAATCACCCTAATTTATATACACTGGTCACAAAAATTGAGGGATATAAAAAGAATTCTAAATTTTTGGGTGATCTTCGACATGCAGTAACTCAGTGAAAAATGGTCGTAGAAAAAAATAAAAAAGCGAATTGTAGCCTCAAATTTCTTGTTTTCAGATCCATACTTCAAATTTTGTTATCATAGACGGATCCGGAGTAATTCTAACAAAACCGACGAAAAAAAAATTTTCTAATAATTATATGATATTTTAGAGCTCCTGTAATGGTTTTAGCTAAATTGTATAGCAAAGTTATTTCTTTTGCTTCAAAATAGTTGTTTCTCAATAAATAAAAAACATTTATTATAACTTCTCATGAATAGTATTAACTTTTGCTTACTGTTTTTAATTAAGTTTCTACTCAGAACAAAAAAATATCAAAATCAATTTTTAATATGTAAGAAAAACAAGTGTACTGTGTCACAAATCGGTACGGACAATCATTTATAGCGAAACAAAAATTTTTTTAGTTTTCAATAATTGAAAAAAAAAAGTAGCCACAGAGGTCCCCTGACCGGAACCATCTGAAACGTTGTAGAATAGATAGTAGTTTGTTAACGAAAATTTTCAGGAAAATCAAAATATGCACGATTTTTAGAAAACGACTTTAAAGTTTTAAAACTCAAACATAATGCGGAAAAATTTTTCTAAAAAATCATTTGTATTTTTTTTTCTAAAATTACATGGAACAACGAAACTTTTTTGTTCTTTAAGGTTTTTTATTTAAAATATTTTTCAAAAAGTTATGAGAAAAAACCATGAAAAGAACAGTTTTTTTTTTTAATTTTATATCTTTTGAACCAATGATAAAAAAAATCTCAAAATTTAGGAGGATGAGTTTTTTGATGAGTACTAAAATATATAAAAAAATAACGGGAATTAAAAATTAAAATTCTTAAAACTGTCCGATTTGGCGTGGAATGCCCCATATATATATTGTAACGTGAAAAAAATTCGATATCGATTCGTGATTCAAATTATTTGAATATAATAAATAATTACCCAGTGAGCAAATTCGGGTGACCTCTATGATCCCGATTTCGATTTCGAACGAGCAATAGATCCAACGCATGGATTGCCAGGGGAGATCCGGGATAGACGCCGTACTGAACGGCCACGTTTTTGTATTTGAACAATTCGTCTTGACCAAAAGAACAGTTTTGAGTTTCGATCAACGACCCGTTAAATTAATGGATAGTGAACTGATTCCGAGTGAACAATAATCACCTTTCGTGAACAAACCGAAGCCTCGGCACGAGAACTGAACAAGTGTACGACCGACTGATTTTGTTTAATGAACAAGTGAAATGCGTTTTGTGTAGATGATAATCAATTTAATAATTGATTACGCGCAATAATTATGTGATAGTGAAAATTACGCGTTACTGAAATAAAATATTATTTTATATTTTATTTTATTTCAATCGAGTAATTCTGAGAAGTACGGATTATCTCTTTCTCATTCGTTGCGGCAGCCGAGTCTTGCCATGTAAAATACTCTGACGTCACCGGCCGAGTATTTTGTTAAGAACTACGTCGTATGTGTGTTTGTGAAATAAAATAAGTGTATTTTAATTTCGTCAAACCAACTGTTATTTTTTTTTCCCGAGCAATGAATTGACTTTGTTTCGATCAATTACGATTTTTTATTTATAATTGTGTTTATATCGAGTCAAGCCGACAACGGCATTTTGATTTTTTTTGTAACCGATAATTTGTGTGAAACCGATTAATTATTTTGTTTATGTAATATACGACTAATTTTTGTGTTAATTCTGATCAATAATTTATCGTAATTTTAAGTGCCTGACCTTTCCCCGATCCGCCACCCTGAGCCGACATTTTTGATAATTATTTATTTGTTGATTATAAAATCACCTGGCGCCCAACTTTAAAATTTCTGAACAAGGTTGCCAAAAATCGTAAGTGTATCCGGATTTCACGCTGGTAGATCCCCACCAGTGAAAAACCCGTTACATATTTTGGCGCCCAACGTGGGGCACAACAGGCCAGAAGGCACGGATCTACGTGAGATTACAATCGTAATTTTAGAGCAAGCCCTATACGGATGAATTAATTAAATCAGCAAATTCGTCAAGATGTTCCGTACACCGCCAGCAAGTCAACAAAGCAATCCGGATACGATTGAAGATCAAGTGACGTTGAACAACAACCGATCATCGGAACAAATACCGCCATCGACCACATCGCAACTTACAGCACACAACGGCACAATCCCGTTTTCTTCACCGGTTATTCCGATTAATCGAGCGTTACCGAACAATTCGAACGACATGGACTACGACCAATTGATCGACCAGCGACAAAATGTTTCGGCACAACGAATTCAACTTGATGTGAAACAACGACGCGTAGCTGCTGATATCAAAGTTTTACGACATACTCAAAACGACATCGAACGTCAACTTGAAGAACACGAACGACGATCAACCGCTACTGTGGCGACTGAACAATCAGCCGATTGGATTGCCGATTTAATGGCGAATCAAGTGCACGAGATGTTGACAACGCTTGACGCCAACCCAAATGAACCAATTGATGTTTTATGAGATCGTTTACATCGAGCAGTAAAGTTACGACACAATCCTGACACCGTATGGACGGCAGACGACATGCTGATTCCGGACCGCGAAACGATGGAAGCGTTTACACAAATGTACTGCAATACGAGCCGAGATGCGGCCATAAGCGTCGTAACCGTAAGTACGTTTACGACTACGACAGTATCCAGCACCTCAAGTACGATGCTGAGGGTTGATGCCAGTCCAATACAACCGATACGACCGATTTCGTCAACGACCAACCCGTTACCGATTATCGGCTTGCCAACTAGTAACACGAGACCAAATCTGATACTTCCTTCGATGGAAGCACAAGACCATGAAATGAAAAACCCGTTACAATATATGGGCAGATCCATTAATTCTCGACGAAGGTGTGCGCACCGGTGTCGGCGATTTTGATGCTGATTTTTTCCTCGAAAGTACGCCTAAAAAAGAGACGATCCTGAACATTTGAGCGAGGTATGTGCAAGTCCGGCTGCTGGAAATTTTTTTGAATTTTCAAAAATGTCGATTTTTCACTAATTATTAAATATTTGTATCTCAGCTTGTATATAACTTAAAGACTCCTGCCCAGTGGCATTCTTTTCAGTAAGACTTCTATTTTTATGAAAAAAATAGATATTAGGTCTAAACTTATATCAGGCTTAGCTAATAGCTTCCAACTAAACAACTGTTTTGGTTAAATTTTGCCTATTTACGAAACACTATTATATGTACCGTATTTGAAGTTGAGAGTCGACTAGCAGCTAATATCTTTTGTCAAGGTATATTTTAATGGAATCCACCCAGCTTTCGCGTAATTGCTCCGATTTTGTAACGTTATAGCTATTTAAAACCAATCAAACTTTAAAAAATCGCTCTTTTTAAACACTGAGAGAAAAAATAGGTTTTCGGAACTAGGAAAACGTAGTAAAGAAACATCTCAGCTATTGGCTGTAGAACCCGTAACTTAAGTGTTATAGTAAATAGTACTGGAAAAAAGTAGTCGATTACACTATTATGCAGTTGAATACACTACGATGATACTAGTGAACATGACTGTTCTGAGTTGGGTAATTTAAATTAAAAATTGCTAGTCAGTGCAACTATAAGATATGGTAATAATTTAATATTTATATCGAGCAAGAACAACCAATTGAACATAATTTTCATAACTAAAAATTTTGAGTCAGCGTAACTACACTATTTGATTACGACTTACTATTTATATTGAGTTAGATGAACTATGTTACGGTGGGTTGTTTGAACTAAAAATTCCATAGTAGATTTTACTAAGAAAGCATAGTCTTTCAGACTTTTCATACATACTGTGTTCCGCCATTTTGTTTTAATTGTAAAACTTTTTTTTTTTGGGTAGCTGGAGTATTTTTTATTTTTTAATGTCGAGAAATTATTCAAGGAATTATTAGTGTCACTATGTACTTAAGTATCTACTATATGACCACCAAAACAGGCACTTATCACTCTGTCAAATAACAGAGGAGTATCCGTGCCAGAAGCGTTCTCAAGTATGGAATATAAAAACTCTAAAATATCTATCTAACCAGGAACAGCACAAGAAGTTGAGTGTCATCTAGTGGCGAGCACTGAACTACTTTCGCTACTGCCTAACACCGGTGAGTTTCTCCTATTCCACACATATATTCTCCCAACAAATATTTCTCTTAAGTCTGTTTACATTAAAAATCAAAGAAAATAAAAAAAAAAAATTTTAAAATGTCACACCACCAATCGTCAGCATTTTTTCCGGAATGAATTTCTATCGTATCGTCCGAAGACTAGTTTTTTTTTTTTTTTGTCAACTATATAAAGTTATAAACCAATGGATTTTTTCAGTCTTATTTATCGTCCAGAGACTTTTTTTGTTAACTAATGATATAAATAAATCGATACGATGAAAATTCGTTTCAGAAAAAGTGCTGTCGATCGGTAGTATTCCCGGGAAAAAAAGTTTTTATATGATCCTATAAGAAACATAAAAATCACATATGATTACATAAAAGCTCACATGATCTTATGAAAATCTTATAAGAATTTACATATATGTATATAATGTATATAATTTTATAAGGATTTTATAAAAATTGATGTGATTTTATATAAACTCGGGAAAAAGTTTTTATATAATCATATACAAACATAGATGTTCATATATAATTTATATATAATCTGTAAGAAATATATAAAAATCATATATGATTATATGGAAGCTTACACAATCTTATAAAATTCTTGCAAGGATTCATACACTCTTTTAAGGATTTTATAAAAATTGATGTGATTTTATATAAAATTGTATATTACTTTATAACATAACCAGATAAAGTTTCATATGCTTATATATGATCATATAAAAGCTCATATAATCTTACTAAATTCTTGTAAGAATTTATATAATTTTATAAAAGTTGATGTGATTCTTTATAAAGTTATATATGAGTTTATTACATTACCAGATCAAATTTTATAACATATGTACAGTTATATATGATTATATAAAAACTCATATGATCTTTTAAAATTCTTATAATAATTCGTGTAATCTTTTAAAATTTTTATTAAATTCCATGTAACGTTATATTAAGTCATATATAACATCATGAAATTACAAGAGCACGTTTTAAATGGTTATAAATAACCATGTATGCTCATATTTAGTGCATTATTTATGTAGGATGTATCAATTTGATTATTTGATTTAAGTAATATGCTATGGTTGTCAATAATTATAAGTGTAAAGCAGACTAGAGAAGCAGACAGAGGATGCGCGATATTCAAAGTTGAACAACATTGAGGTTGTTTTTTAGTTGGATGGGTGACCCCTTAGCAAAATAGCAGTTAACCGATACGATGTTTTTTTTTATTTAAATTCGTTCATGCATGATTATATATAACTACAAGTCATCCTATCCCGCCAGTTTTTAGATCTATTCATATATAGAATATTATATGTGTAATTGGACAAAATCATTTTTTTCCGGGTATCTATATCTTTATATGATTATATAAGATTTTATATGATATTATAGGATTTTATATGATTATATAAGATTTTATAAAGTCATATAAGTTTTTATAGGACCAATTTCGTTCTAAAACTTTATATGATTTTATATGACTCACTTTTATATGATTTATATATGATCATATAAGAACTTTTTTACCCGGGTCGTCTTTTTGTCAACTTTTCTCTATGGTACTGTAGTTTGAAAAAAACCCATTTGATTATAATATTAGCTAACAAAAAAGGAAGGTCTCTGGACGATACGATAAAAATTCGATCGAGAAAAAATGCTGTTGATCGATGGTATCGTAACCCGTGTAAAAAAATTAATTCCAAAAACGTTTCAAAAACGTTTCCGATCGTGAACGCTCAGAAACTGAGACAATTGGGAACTTTAAAATGAACATTTTTGGAACATTGAAAAAATTACAAGTGTGAGAAATTTTTTTCGAAGGGTTTATACATTTTTTGAGTGAAAATAGAAATTAGAATCTCATTAAATTGATCATACCAGAATTTCTTAGGTCTGAGTCTAAAAAAATTTTGTTTTTATATATTTTTAGATGTTTTAAAATTAAATATCTGAAAGTGACTATGAACATTGTCTGGCTTTTTCCGGATTCTGATCAGAATAGAATCCATTCGAGAGATTCTGTCTTACTGACAAATAGTTAAAAAAATGAATAATGGAAAGTAATCATGAATTTTTTTTTTACTCTTGTGAACTTTCTGGCAAATTTGGTAATTCGAATGATCCTACTATTAATTCAAAACATGTTCAGAGAAAAAGTTTTTAGAAACGATTATGGACATTTTTTGACTCTTGTAACAACTTTTTTGAAAATATTTCGTATTGTATTATCTTACTGCTTGTTCAGAAAATGTTCAGAAAAAAAGTTCTTGGAACCATTGATGAACATTTTTGGACTCTTGTAAGAATTTTTCAGGAAATTATGGGTTTCGTATGATCTTCTACTTGTTCAGGAAATGTTCAGAAAAAAAGTTTTTCGAGCCAATTATGAACATTTTTTTACCCTTCTAAGAACTTTGGAAAATTTTTTATTTCGTACGATCTTACTGCTTGTTTAGAAAATTTTCAGAACATATTCAAAAATACAGCTTTTCGAAACAATTATGAACATTTTTTGACTCTTATAACAACTTTGTGGTGAATTCTTCGTTTCGTGTTATCTGACTACTTGTTAAAAAAATGTTCATAATTGATCCGAAATGCTTTTTTTCGGAACATGTTCTGAACATTTTCTGAACAAGCTGTCAGATCATACAAAACCAAGAATTTTCTACAAAGTTCTTATAAGAGTAAAAAAATGTTTATAATTGGTTCCAAAAACTTTTTTTCTGAACATTTTCTGAACAAGTAGTAAGGTAAAACAAAACCAAGAATTTTCCACAAAATTGTTATAGGAGTCAAAAAATGTTCATAATTGGTTCCAAAAAGTTTTTTTCTGAACTTGTTCTAAACATTTTCCGAACAAGTAGTAAGATAATACGAATCCAAGAATTTTCCATAAAGTTGTTATAAGAGTAAAAAAATGTTCATAATTGGTTCGAAAAACTTTTTCCCTGAACATGCTTTGAATTAGTAGTAGGATAATTTGAATCACCAAATTTGCCAGAAAGTTCATAAGAGTAAAAAAATATTCATGATTAGTATCCATTATTCATTTTTTGAACTATTTGTCAGTAAGACAGAATCTCTCGAATGGATTCTATTTTGATCAGATTCCGGAAAAAGCCAGACAATGTTCATAGTCACTTTCAGATATTTAATTTTAAAACACCTAAAAATATACAAAAACAAAAATTTTTTAGACTCAGACCTAAGAAATTCTGGTATGAGCAATATATTGAGATTCTAATCTACATAATCCTCAAGTAAGTATTTTTTTTAAGCTCTTAAAAACAATGAAATTGTCACTCTAAATTATTTTCGCTCAAAAAATATAAAAACCCTTCGAAAAAAATTTCTCACACTTCTAATTGTTTCAATATTCCAAAAAAGTTCATTTTGAAGTTCCCTATTGTCTCAGTTTTTGAACGTTCACTGTCGGGAACGTTTTTGGAACGAATTTTTTTTACACGGACATTTCTTTGATTTTTTTAAACCAAACAGAAATGAAAAAATTTATTTGTTTATAACATTAGTTAACGAAAAAAAAAGTGCCTGGCAGGATACGACAGCAATTCGATTCAGAAAAAATCCTGTCGATTGGTGGTATCAACATTTTGTCGATTTTTTCAATCCAATCCGGACTTTGAAAAAATCCATTTGTTTATAACTTTATATAGTTAACAAAAAAAAAAAAAAAAAAAAAAAAAAAAAAAAAAAAAAAAAACTGGTCTTCGGACGATAAGATAGAAATTCATTTCGGAAAAAATGCTGACGATTGGTGGTATCGACATTTTTTAATTTTTTTTATTTTCTTTGATTTTTAATGTAAACAGACTTGAGAGAAATATTTGTTGGGAGAATATATATGTGGAAGAGGAGAACGTCACCGGTGTTAGGCAGCAGCGGAAGTAGTTCAGTGCTCGCCACTAGATGACACTCAACTTCTTGTGCTGTTCCTGGTTAGATAAATATCTTAGAGTTTTTATATTCCATACTTGAGAACGCTTCTGGCACGGATACTCCTCTGTTATTTGACAGAGTGATAAGTGCCTGTTTTGGTGGTCATATAGTAGATACTTAAGTACATAGTGACACTAATAATTCCTTGAATAATTTCTCGACATTAAAAAATAAAAAATACTCCAGCTACCCAAAAAAAAATAGTTTTACAATTAAAACAAAATGGCGGAACACAGTATGTATGAAAAGTCTGAAAGACTATGCTTTCTTAGTAAAATCTACTATGGAATTTTTAGTTCAAACAACCCACCGTAACATAGTTCATCTAACTCAATATAAATAGTAAGTCGTAATGTTGTTTAAAAAAAAAATGTAACTGATACTATTAACATGTAGTGAAGCAAATAATAAAAATATTATCATCAGTACTGCTCTAGCTTGTGACGAGAACTTTTTTTTTTTCATAGTCCTATCAACTATTTGAAATCTACTATATAAACGTAGTTACTGGTACTATTATTATTTATTTAAATAAACTATGAATCAATTATGGTAATTATTGTGAAGGATTACGTTACAAAAACTGATTTTTCATAGTTATATCTACTACTTACGATCAACTAGATTAAAACGATTACTAATACTATTCTATTTTATTACAGCAAACTATTCAAACACTATTTTTTTCCACTGCTAAAATTCAAGTTTTGATAATTTAATTATTATAGTTATATCTTGAAGGTGTGCGAATACTCGAAACTTCGAATTATTCGAGGCGAATCGAATCGAACAATTCGACTCAAGATTCGCCTCGAATATTCGAGATGTTCGAATAGTTTGAAAGGTTCGAATAGTTCGAAAGATTCGAATAGTTCGAATAATTCGAAAAGTTCGAATAGTCCGAAAGCTTCGATTAGTTCGAAAGGTTCAATAGCACGAAAGAACTCCATAAAAACTTATAGAAAAAAACATTTTTTTAATTTTTCGTCAAGTTATGACCTCTACAATCTTTTTATCATATTTTAGACCAATATGTGGGGTAAAATGGACAACTTAAAAAAAAATTGTAACGAAAAAATTAACTAAACGGAAAATTAAAAAACTACTTTTTTCGTCACAATTTTTTTTAGTGGTCCATTTTACCCCACACTTTGTCCTGAAATATAATAAAAACATTAGAGGGCATAACTTGACGGAAAATGAAAAAAAAAAAATTTACCTTATTTTTGAAGGGAGTCCTCGTGCCACAGGTTCCCCTAATAGTTTTTTGATTTAATAAAACCATATATACTTTATTTCTTAGATGCAATAATATTATTTACCGAAGATTCGAAAAACTTTCTAACTATTCGAATTTTCCGAACTATTCGAATCCTTCGAACTATTCGAATCTATCGATCTATTCGAATCTTTCGAACTACGAAAACTAGTTCACAGAACTAATATTTAATATCTGAGATGTCGTAGTTCAGGCTACTATGCATTTTTCACTCAATGAATAGCTAGAACTTTTTTCTCCGAACGTCGATTTGTTTTAACCTCTAAGAAAAGTGGCTTTATTCTGTCCCCGAGAAGCCCTGAAAATTTAAACTATGGAATCGAGCTTGTATCTGAGGTATAAATTTTTTAATATTGTTAAAATTTCATTTAACCTGATAAGAAATTCCTTGATAGCCACTAATTTAGCACATAAAATAATGATTATCGAATTAAATAGAAATAATTTTAGGTACATATTCAATAGTTATTGAAATTTTATGTTCTAATTTCACGTAAAAGTACAAAAAATAGAAACGAAATGACTATTGTAGAAAATTTGAAAAATTTTTATTTATAAATTCAGTTTAATTACTTTACAATCTTTGTCAAATGAAGTCACTCTTCCTTCTCAAGAATTGTCAATGATAGGTGTAAAAACATGGTTAATTCAAGTGTCCTTGATGGTATTCAAAGATTCAAAGCATTTATTAAATTTTTTTTGTATGTTTTTGAATATCAGCATCAGATACTCATATCGCTCTGAAAATATAGGGTATCATTCCCATCATGCATGACTATAAGTTATGATTTTACTCTGAATACCTTATACATGAATAGAATAAAAATTTTTCAAATTTTCTACAATAGTCATTTCGTTTATATTTTTTTGTAGTTTACGTAACATTAGAACATAAAGTTTCAATAACTATTGAATATGTACCTAAAATTATTTCTATTTAATTCGATAATTATTATTTTATGTGCTAAATTGGTGACTATTAAGGAATTCCTTATCAGGTTAAATGCAATTTTGACAATATTAAAAAATTTATACCTCAGATACAAGCTCGATTCTCTAGTTTAAATTTTCAGGGCTTCTTGGAGACAGAATAAAGCCACTTTCCTGAAAGTTTAAAACAAATCGACGTTCGGAGAAAAAAGTTCTACCCGCATGAAAAAGCTTTATATGTGAAAACGTATATGATAAAATATATGAATATTATAATGTGATATATTGTACAATATATATAATAATATTAATATTTTTGCCGTATTAATACAATATATATTAATCCGGCAAATTATTAATGAAATAATATATGATAATATCCCGAGTCGAAATCTTAAGACTGTTTTGATTGGTTTTTTTTTATACATTTCAGATTCATATTTGACGATTAAGACGGATCTCTACTGCATTAGCATTTATACGAGAGAACGGCTGGTTTCATCGTAACTAGTGGAGTTTTGTCCACTTTTGACTGCTTTACGATCAAACCATGCTTGAGTAAAAATAATAACAATAATAATAATCTTTAAAAGTACCTACCAAGCGTGGGTTCAAAACTCACATAGATTTTTTAATGTTTTCTTATCTTTCATTATATAACAACCCGAGGAAAAATTATTTTATGGTTGAAGATTTAATAATTTCCAAATGAGTTTTATAGGGTTCCCTAAAATTTTACGGATAGTAATTATTTTTGAAATTAATTTTTAATCGCAAAAAAAAAAATTTTATCTAGACTTATTCTTGGATTTATTGGGTGAGGATATTTACTGATATTGACCGAGTGTGTGTGATGTTAATGAAAAAATCCCTGATGTTTGGTGGTCTCGAACCCGGATCCATCTGATTCTAAGTCCTTGCTGCTATCCACTGCGCTGATTTACGTGCGTAATCGCATTTAAGTAAATGGTATATTTATTGAAATATGAAAAAATAACTTATGAAAAAACGTTAAGATCATGATATAATGGTTGACTCCGTAATTCATATTCGGAGTAAAATATATTATTTAATAAACTACTTTTAGGGAGATTTATCAATAGAATAAATTAAAAATATTTTTAGTTCAAATACTGTTATCATAATAGTTATAATTTTTTAATAGTTTACCGAACTTTATAAAATTTCATACTAATGAATAAAAACTTAGATTTTTATAACGACTTTTTTTGCTGGCCGTTGAAAATTTTAAAAAATTTCGTACCATTTAGGGGACTATTATGAAAATCAATTTAATTTTACGCTTAAATGAAATTGAGATCACCACGAAAAAAATAGTATGAAGTTTAATAATAAAAAAAAAATGTAAAATTCATATAAGAAATATCATTAAATTTTTAAATGTTTTATGAGATTTTTAAATGTTTTAGGAGATGTGTAAAAATTTGTAAAGAAAAACCTAAAATTCTATGAAATTTTATGTAACTTTAGTTCATTTCCTTACAAATTATTAAAGAGATATTTCTAAACAAATAAAAAATAAAAAAAAAAAAAAGAATTAATCTAAGTGGGATTTGTACACACGCTTGCTAAGTACTTCTGAAGATATTTGTTATTATTATTATTATTTCATGCCTGGTCTGATTGTACTTATTCTTATGTTTCATCTCGCACGGTCAAAACAGGCGTCTTTGTAGGCGGCAAATGAAACATCAAAGTGATTGGAAACTGTTACAATTAAATCGGTTCTTGGATTTCGACTCGGGATATTGAATAAAAATATTTTGCTAGAATATATTACCAATATATTTATTAATATATGACTTTTTCATGTGTGTTTTACATATATATTTTAATATATCTTGTTTTATATTGATATATTATATTGAAAGTAGTATATTAATTACTATATATTATTTTTTGTATTTTTTATATATGTTTTCCAGTATATTGCAAAATATATGGTTTCCAGTATATTCTAAAATATATAGCACTTTTTTGACTTTCCTTAGGTTATTGCGTTAGTTATTTAGTAAGTGTAAGGTCAATGAAAAGAAAAAAAAAAATAAACTCGATTTTTTTTTTGTGGAATTGTGTAGAAATTGAAAAAGTATATTGATTAATAAAATATTTAATATATTGCGAAAAATATAAGTTTTAATATATTGAAAAAATGTAATTCCAATATACCGCAAACCATATATTGAAAGATATAAATTCTTTTATATATAATCAATTATATAGAGACCATATACCACTAATTATATTGGTCAAAATATATGGAAGTATATATCAAGTTTATTATATTATACTTATAAATTATATATATACTATCCATATATGACGAGAATATATTGAGCATTATATAAGATAATATATATAGAAAAATACAAAACATTATATATAGGTAAATATATTATTATAAATATATAATCCAACATATATAAAAACATGTATTTTCCAATATAGATATTTTTGCCGCAATATATTTATCACATATTCACCATATATTTTTTTATATACTTTTAACAATATATAGCTTTTCCATGCGGGTAGCTATTTAAAAACATCAATTTTTTAAAGTTCGATTGGTTCTAAATAGCTATAACTTTACAAAATCGGAGCAATGAAGCAAAAGCCGGGTAGATTCTATTCAATTCAACTTTAAATACGGTACATATAATAGTGTTTTGTAAATAGGAAAAAATTAACCAAAACAGTTGTTAACTTGGAAGCTATTAGCTAAGCCTGATATACGTTTAGACCTAATATCTATTTTTTTCATAAAAGTAAAAGTCTTACTGAGAAGATTGCCGCTGGGCAGGAGTCTTTAAGTTATATACAAGCTGAGATACAAATATTTAATAATTAGTGAAAAATCGACTTGAAGATTCAAAAAATTTTCCAGTGGCCGGATTTGCACATACCCGGCTCAAATTTTCAGGATCGTCTCCTTTTTAGATGGACTTATAACGTTCTCTTCTATTTCACACGACCCACGGTGGAGTGTGGTTAGTGTCAAATAGCCGTTATGGCCCTCCGATGGTGAAAAACTGAAAATAAAAATAATAACGAAAACAAAAATCCCGTCTGAAGATGCTCTAAATCTCCACTAGGCACACAGCTCTTATCAGGCTGGGTTAGAAATTTTAGTTGGGCGCCAGTTCGTGCACCTCCACGAACAAATTCAAATAAAAGGAAAATGAGAAATAAAATGAAAGTAAAAAATAAATAAAACGATCAGGGAGCAGTTTTCAGGTCAGGAAAAGGATTAGCAACAAAGAGATAGCTATTAATGAAATAAATACAAATTAAATAAATGCCGGGTTGGTGACCATGTGTTTCTCAATTATATTTTCAATAATAAAATTAAATGTTACATAAAAGTAATGAGTTATACTCGCAAAAGATATTCGCCAATTGTTCATAATATTTTAAATAATCAATAAATAAATGTGCTTAATAACACCATAAATGCACATAGTAATAATTGTTTACAAATAATTGTGTGCGTATGCCGCACAATCGCAAAAGAAAGCAATAATAAATTGTAAATAATACGTATAAATCGCAAAATAATAATTATTAACCATAAATAATTTATATACGTAACATTTCTAACGCGATAATAATAATACTAACTTGTAAATCATAACAAATAATAATCAAGAATTAATAATAATCAATTAAATTTGTGACGCATAACATACCAAATATTAAGAAATAATACATAAAATCATAAGTAATCATTGAAATCCCATCGACTATTTATCGCATATACCTTGTACTAATAATGAAATAATAATTAATACGTATAAATAATAATGAAAAATAACCAAATATTGATCACAATCAATATTTGGTACTGATAAAATAATACTGAATAATTTAACTTATTTCTTTACTATTTACTGGGAACAATAATCACGCATTCCATCATATGCTTATGGAAACTACTAATACTCAAAGTTCGCTATCTCTCTCACACTTATGAGATATACAAATGGCCACCAACGCAGAAACAAAATTACACGCCAATGTATTAGCTCAAAAGTACTTACAGTTTACGTATAATTGATCAACTCCCTTGGTTGCTCGTTAATACGGTAAATATATTTTCCAGTATGCTTCTATCATAATACTCAAAATGCCAGATGGTGATAAAACAGTACCAAAATACCAAATAGCGTCCAATTTATAACATTTCTTAACAAACAGAGCACACACGCTACTCTTACAAAGACTATCCCACGTCTGACCATGACAGCACGTGAATCTCATGCCGGCACCTCGGCCGGCGCCATTTTTAAATATGTATCTCCCTTCACCCAATGGAGTTTTATACCTGTCGCACGTTAATTTTGACTAGTACCAACAACAAAATACATGGCTTGTCCCGTGTAATTCAGCCCATTCCCGACGTTAAACATTAATACTATGATTTAAAGATAAATCATTCAATGATTTATTCACCAAACTAGTAAGTTTATTTATAATAATAAATTTACTGATGCCAATAAATTAAATGCGCAATTATTTTTCCCAGCGCTACAAAAATCCAAATATATGCTCCAATTACTCAGTTAATTTTCCTGAGTTCAACACAATTTATACCTAAGAAATTAATAATGTATTATCGCCGCAATAATTAAAACAAAATCTTACATGTAAACAAAATAATTATACTAACAATATCGGATGGGACGTGTGAGCAGCGTGTGTTGCCCTCTGTTGCTCACCGACCTGATATTTAAATATCGTGACATACTTTCGAGGAAAAAATCAGCATCCAAATCGCCGACCGCAGTGCGCACTCTTTCGTCGAGAAGTAATGGATCTATATATATATTGAGACAATGTGAATTGTCTTCGTAGTCCTCACCCTTGCGATGCCCGTTTTCTCCGTCACGTTGCCGTCTGAATTTCGTACGTCGTAGTGCCATGGTCACATGACTTATTTTTCACATCGACGCATGTCCGTAAGGATGAAATGGGGATAGAGTTCAGAGGCGAGTCTCAGGCCCTCAATTATCGGTCAATCACTTCGATTCTGGATCAATTAGCGTTTAGACGTATTTTTCTATTATTATCAAATTGCAATAAGTATTCTGTATTGATTAAGTTACGATATTTTCTATTAATACTCTGGCAATTTTACTTATAACATTATTTCATTATCTCTTATTGATTATTATAAGTCGAGTTTACATAAAATTATTATTACTGTACGTTACCGGCAATATACTTGCAATCATAAAGAATTGTTGAAATTAAATAATAAATTCAATGTAATAATTGCGTTATCCCACGTGGAGGGTCATTGTATATCCAGGGTATTCCAGGACACTCCTGATATTGTTAATTGCGAAGCGTTTATTGTAAGTACTTGAACCTTATTATAATTGGCAATAAACCTGTACTTTTCTGATTAATTCCTTTCACTTTATCTATCAATATTCATCCTATTCATATCCTGTTTTACTGGTAAGATTCTTAAATAGTTAAATAAAAGTATTATTAATTAAGTAAGAATTGATAAGTTCATCAACAATAAGAAATCCATTGATAAGTAATAAGCCGTGAGGTAAGTTAGTGAGTTTTACATACTGTAAAATGAGCGAATCAACTAAGTGGATCTGGTTTAGGCGTGAGGATTTTTAAACAATTAAAAATTACACAGAATTCAGTAATAATTCATTTGAGAATTTATTTACACTTATTTACAACTTAAATTGTAAGAACTTATACTTAATAGCGAATGCGACAAAAACAGACACGTGATAGCGAATGCAACTTTGGTGATAAGATTCACATATAAAATTGACACGTGGCTGAGAGCAGTTCAATTCACGGAAATTAATATAGATACTAATTACATGAGAATAACAATTTATTTATTCTCAATAAATAGCAGCCTTAATTTACTGACTAAATATTGAGAGAAATAAGCGTAGCGGTTTGGTTTAATATCACAAAAGAATTAATAATAGCAAAGCGGTTTCAAGAGCACGAGGTTGCAAGTAGCAAAGCACGTTATAGAATCATAAAAGATGGTAGCGTCGTTGAGTCGTCGAGAAGCTTGGTGTCGACGTGGCAGCCTTGCTGCATATAACGAATTTTCCCATTGGCCTAAAAGCGCGCCAACAGGGAGCAGTTGATAGCGAATTCTCTCATTGGCTGACCAATATAAAACGAATTATTTGATTGGCCAGCTTGTAGCGGGTTCTCAAGGCGTCTTGACAGGGTCCTGAGTTAGAAAGTGTATGTACCGAGCTCAAATAGCGAGTGACCCGGCACTATTCTGACCTTCAGTCAGTAGCGAGTTCGGCAACTCCCGGACTTAGCGGAAATACACGAAGCTTGATTCAAATTAGTCAAGCTCATGAATGAACCCATACGTTGCCGAGTTTGAATAAGTGCGGGTCTTTGCTCTACAAGAACCCCAGCCCACTGCTCTGTCCAAGTAAATAAAATTTGTTAGAGGCCAGCCTGAGCCATGGTTCAACCCGCGAATTCTGGTGGCTGCTGGTTAAAATCGCGAAGATAAAAAGCAATTTGTCTCAACTGGCGCTCGAACAGGGACTTTGCAGTAGTTCAAACGGGCAACAGAAAATTCTATTAATCTTTCTCACGGCTTTACAGTAAAAATTTTATACAATTTTCAGTAATTTTAAATAAACTTCTTACCAGTATTAAAGATTTAATTAAGCTACATTCATCATTCCATTACATTTCATTATTCATTACTAGCATCTAACATTTTAAAACATTCAATTATTTTATTTAAAATCTTCAATTATTTCCAAATTTCTTTTATTTATTACCAATAATCTAGAATAATATAAAATAAAATTTGTCATTGTAATATTGTGTGCCGGTTTCGTTCCTATAAATATTTCTTCATATTTTGACCTTGAGTGTATACTAGCTATACGCGTTATAACCCGAAGTAAATAATAAAAATAAATACTTAAAATATTAAAATAAAACTCTCGTTCGAATATTTCCTAAGTGTAGTAACGAAATTTACTATTTTCCTTACAACACAGAAGATTACTATATTCGTGTCTGGTTTAAAATAAAATATCTTTTGCTCGACAAAATTGTCTTCAAATAAACTAAGCACTTCAGTAAATTAACAATAGAATCTTTGCAGTAATAAATAAGAAATTCTATGAGTCATTGAAAATTTCAATAATCAAAATAAATCATAAACTTATTAAATAAATAAATCAAAATTTATTAGTCGTCCAGAATTTTAATTACGAAAATAAATTATTAATTTATAAATGAATAACCTTTATAGTTCTGAAAAGATTTTCATTACAACAATTCTTCATTAAATAAATCTACTTATAATCCGACGAGATTATTATCAGTTCGGATTAAGTAAAATTTATCAGTAACAAAATTTTATAATTTATTATTTTGAAAAGAATTACTAAGACAGTTTTCCCGCCAAAATGACGCTATCGAGAACTTCGATTTCACAACCCCCTCCTTCAGTCACTTCAGCTAATAACCCCGCGGATCTTCTGCATTTCCCTACCACAACGGGCGCGGTAATCGCAAGTACGAGTGCAATGGAAGATCTCGTTGATCTTATGCAGGACGATAATGTACATCATAGTACTATGCGTACCCAACGTCAAGCTGTAAATCATAATAATAACAATGCTTCTACTACTAATTCAGGCGGTATCATGAATATTCACGCTCACAATGTTAGTGGGGTTGTGCCAATCTCTGAGTTTCAAAATATGACCTCCGTCGCCGTATTACAAAATGTAGTTTCAGAACTACAGACAGAAATTGAAGCTTTGCGGGCAGAACGTCAGCATTTGCTTCATATATCGAGCACGGTCTTGCGACCCCCAGGTGCTCAATAATTACCCTCAAATTTTCGGCCAGACGCGTCAAGCATGTGGATGCCGAGAGAGTTATTCCCTGCTGCCACTGTGACGTCACAAGCAGCAAACCCCCTCTCTACTAGCCAAGTCATTCCACATCCACACGCACCCATTCCGGCAACGCAAGCGAGCGGACAGCAGCTCACCATGCCTGGCTTACCTGTGAGTGAATTGTACGCGCACTCAGCGGTCCCACCACCAATTCATACGTTACCAGTGTATATGAATACACAGCCGACACTCTCGTATACTTACACACATCCACCTAGCAGTAATAACGTACCTGCATATACAACTACACACTCACAAGTCCAGACATATCCACATGCACAGCCGTCAGCCTGGTATAATACTTATACAGTTCCAATGGGAAATTCAAACATGAATGGGTCTAATTCTATGCGATTGTATGATATCAATCGTCTTGTCAAATCTTAGAATGTCTCGTTTCCGTCTCGTGATCAATCCTCTCCAATTGATGCAAAGAAATATTTGAAAATAATTGAACAGCGGATGGTCGACAATGAAATTTCTCTTAACAATTTTCACGCAGTCGTGACCAACACACTTAACGGCGATGTACTCGAGTGGTACTATCAGAACGAGGGTTTGTTCCACAGCTGGTCCACCTTCAAAGATTATTTAAAAATTTGGCAGGTTCAACAAACAGACGAGGCAGTATTACTAGAGATCTACTCAGCCAAACGACGCAACGACGAGACAGGAGTTGCATTTATCAATCGTATGAAAGGCGCATTCGCGAAATTAGAAGATCCGTTATTGCAAGCGAAACAAATTAGAATTATAACTTCACGATTTAATTCTAATTTCTCACAAAAATTCGCAGATACGACAATCATGACTTACGCTGAGTTATACACACGGGTCAGTGCTTGGCAGTCAACGGCTGATGCACTGAATCCTCATTTCAAAATTCATAAAGAAAGTAATAGTAGAATCAAGACTCGCGGTCAATTAAATTCGATTGAAGCTTCAGAAATAAATCAATTAAATAGTATGGAAACTTTACAGTCATCCACTTCATCATTTGATAATAATTTGCCTAATAATAATTTCAATAGAAACAACAATATTAATAGAAATAACAATTTCAATAGAAACAATAATTTCAATTGAAATAATAATTTTAATAAAAATAAAATTTCTGAAAAACCGAATTCTGAGTCTTCCGCTCTATTAAATAGTTTTGAGTCTATGATAAAAACTATTTTGGAAAAATTAGATCAAAATAGTACAAATACGTCACCGGGAAAAGTCGATACTGTTAATTCAACTCCAGTATCACAAAATAATGCAACGAAAACTCCTGTCTGCGGTCGTTGTGGAAGAATTGGTCATGTTGCTGAGGTTTATTGTGGGCCAGTAACTGATGAGTTACGTATCAAGGCAGGATTGCCTCTTTGTCCACGTCCGTCTACTCCAAAAAACGCGTGAGCGCCCTGGTAGGCACAAATCACGTTACCAGGGCTTCTGTATCAAACAATAACTCGGACAAGTCCATTGTAAATACCGATGATAAACCCAATTTGTTCAAATTAAATCCTGATGCCCCTGAGTTCATTATTAGTCGAGGAAAATTCTTTTTAAATAATCCTATTGTTGCTGATAGTCCAAAAATGGTCGGTAACGTCTCAGAAAATCTCGACGTTGATTTAATTGATTTTACATCTCCTCTCGATCAAATTTCAGGTAAGCTAGCGGAGTCGACGACTGATAAATTGGCGAATGCAGATTCCAATTGGGAGACAAGTTCGGAAGCTTCACAGCAAGTTAAAATTATTAAAAAATTAAAAGCTGAAAATTTTATAAAAACATTAAAATCACAACTTAAAAAATCGACAACCCCGAGACATAATTCTAAAAGTAAAATTAATAAAAATCAATCTAATCTTCCGATTGACAATTCATTACTCGACCTTGATATAGAAGAATGGCAATGACCTACTGCTACAAAGCTTGAAAATGGCCCGGAAACATACGATGCCCCTCTCTGTGATCTAAAGGAGGATACAAGTCCTTTATATGACTCAGAGATTGACGAGTATCGCTCCGCCTTCCAATAGTGCTTGGGTAAGTTCACCGGTAATGGTAACAAAGAAAAATAATACTTGGCGCATGTGTATTGACTACAGACCATTGAACAGAGTAACGAAAAAGTCTGCTTATCCGTTACCGATCATGCACCGCATTTTATCAAGTCTTTAAGGTGCTAAAGTAATTTCAGTACTCGATTTCAGTGATGCTTTTCATCATGTCTTAGTCAAGCCAAATAGCCGTCAATATACATCTTTTTGTGTGGATGGGCGAGGTTTATTTGAATGAATTAGAATGCCATTTGGTCTGACCAACGCACCCAGTACTTATCAAGAAGTTTCTGACACTGTACGCCGAGGAATTATCGAGTCATTAAAAACACAATTTTCTCATACTGTAGCTGAACATAAAATTTTTGCATATCTCGATGATTAGACAATAATCAGTGATGACTAAAAAGAGCATAAAATTCTTCTTCAAGCTGTTTTCGAAGGATTCCGCAAGGCCGGAATAAAAGTGAATGAAGAAAAAAGTCATTTCGGTTGCTCTGAAGTTCATTTTCTGGGCTTCACAATTAATGAAGATGGTTTGAAACCCGATTCAGCTCGATTGGAACCGATTGCAGACTACAAACGACCCACTAACCGCAAGGAATTATGGAGATTTGATGGGTTAGTTAACTGGTACCATAAACATCTTAAAAATGTTGCACAGGTTCAAGGTCCTTTGAACAAATTGACAGGTACACAAGTTCCATAGGAATGGACAGATATTGAAGAAAAAGCTTTCGTGGAAACGAAAGAAGCTTTGTTAAAAGCTGCAACATTATCACTGCCACGTCCAGATTTGCCTTATCGGCTATATACTGGTGCCATCAATACTGGGTTACGTTCTGTCTTAACTCAGTATGATGCAGAACATGATCGGGAAAATTTAATTATCTGCCTAAGTCGGCCACTAAATAAAGCAGAAATGAATTACACCACAACTGAGAAAGAGTGCCTTGCTGTTGTTTGATCCTTACGGAAATTACGAGGTTACATCGAAGGTTTACCAGTCATGGTCTACACTGATCATTCCGCATTGAAATGGCTCCATTTGTTAAAAGATCCGGCAGGTAGATTGGCCAGGTGGGCTATTGACATTTCTGCTTATGATATCGAAGTTGTTCATGATCGGGGTGCACAGAATGAAGCTCCAGATGTACTTTTGCGTCGATATGAAGAACCAGAGTCTGCTGATTTACTTGTTTCAGATTCCAATCCATCATTGCTATGTGGAATTGCGCGCAATTCCGCTTGGTATGATGAAAAAGTCCGAGTTGTCCAAAAATATCCGGAGAATTATCGTGAATGGAAATACGAGAATGATAAGTTGTATTTTTATCGTCCATTAGCTGTCAAGGAAATACATGGTGAATTGAATCTGATAATTATTAAAAATTTTATTAAGTTTCTTCAAATTTTTTAATTTTCTGTTGAGATGTGAAATTTAAAAAATCTTATATAAAATTTTGTGAAACATTAAATGATTCCACAAAATTGTTTGAAATTCAATCGATTGAAAAATTGCAATACTAAACTTTACAATCTTGATATCAAAAGAGTTCAAAGAGTCGTTACATTTTCTTTTTCATCCTCAATGATATTTTCGGTATATCATTCAAACAAATTAAGTTAATTTTTTTATGCTCACGCTAATGTTTTGATCTAAAACATCTGAAATCTATTATCAAGTTTATCGATTACTTTGGCCTCAAAAATGTTTGACATTTAGTTATTTTTACACATTTATAAATTTTTAAAAATTCATTCTATGATTATTTTATTTTAATAAATAGATGATAAAAAACTATGACTCGGAAATAATATCAGCATTGCGTAAAATACTGACTTGTCACTGTTGTAAAGATATGATTTAAGAGTGACATCCACATTACGTATAACCGTGACTGCTACTGACATAAACGTACGATTTTAAAAATACGTCATTATAATACACGATAATGACTTTATACTACGTAACAATGTGATGTAGATTTTGTGTCAATCGTACGTAATACATAAGTCATAACTGTGACGTCATACAAGAGTCATGCTTACATCAATATGATGTCAAGTTTTTACATCATATTAAAGTCATGTAGAATGTCAGATTGAAATCAAATTTACATAAGATGCTGTGAAATTTTTATGACCTACACGGAAAAAAAATTTTAATTAAATTTACGATAATAATATCGTAATTTGTCCTATTGATTATTGTAGGGGTGGACTAGACTTTCAAAATCATAATTCTTACGATGCAGCATTGGAAATTTCATTTAAGAAATAATACTTCAGACAAATAATACGAAGTCTCAAGCTGTTTAATATAAATTACGATGTGGATATCGTGAAATTTGAAGAGAAACTTTAAAGAAAAGAATAAAATAATAATCGTTTGGACATTGGATTCGAACCCAAATCCTATCGAGTGCGAAGTGTCGCCTTGGACCACTCAGCCACCGAAGAGCTTACACTTTAACTTATTTTTAAGGACCATATAAACGATTTGAATCAACATTCATAAGTCATGAGAGCGCCTTTTGCGGAGGACGCAGTTAATATTTAAAAATTACGATAAATTATCGTAATTTTTAGCTTACATCGTATTATAACAGGGGCAGCCCTGTAATATTTATTTTATTCAAAAGTACATAGAAAGATAAATGTAAAAATAAATGTAGTTTTTGAATTGTAATTTCCATTTCTTTTTTTTTTACGATATTAAATTGTAATTTTTGAAGTAATTTTTAATTCTAAAAGTCTTTGCTAAAATTACGATGTTGAATAGTAAAAAATAAACCCACATAGTAAATTTTGAAATAAGATATTTTGAAATTGACGCTAATGAAAGTCTAGTCCACGACTACGATATTAACATCGTAAATTTTGCTAGAATTTTTTTTCCGTGTACGAATGATGTCAAAATAAGATCATGTGTTCACTGGGTTCGGCATTGCCATATTTATTATACTCATTAGTGTAATTGTATTAGTGTATATCTGTATATTTAAAACTAAAATGTATCGGATACAGTCTCTCACAAAAATAAAATATTCTGGCATTGAGTATCTCTATATAACTATTTGTGGTTACGATTACACTATACTTTTGGCTACGAATGTCATGACTGAACTGCCTTAAATTGTCAGGGCTAGAAATAATTACGAATTTTTTTTTATGCATAAGTACATATTCTGGCTCCGGTTTATGATGAACTTAGTTATGATATGTAGTTATAAATAATTATAATCCACACTCAGAATTTTATAGCAATGAATATTATTTGCAAAGTCATAATTTGAAATGAAAATAATTTTTTTTTTTTCATACGATTTTATAAAATTATTTTTTTCATGCCTATTAATTTCCAATTTCCAAAATTTTCGTGTAATTTAATAATTACTTTTTTCAATAGTCAATAGGGTAAAGCACTAAATAACACGCGAAGAATTTTTGAGTAAAAACTCCTATAACTCGGAAACTATGGAGATTAGCGACTTGAGTCATAGGGCTTTTTTTTTTAAGAGAATAGGATTTCCTATAAAATCCCTATTTACATTTTTAGTGTGCATCCATTGGTTTACGTTCTGTAAGCCAATAAAGGTCAATTCGATTCGAAAAATGACTTCCTCAGCGGACATCAGTTAAACAGCTGGAATTACAGCTAAGTTACTATGGGCACTTTTGAAGAACACCAAATGCCCTACAATTTACGATCAAAACCGCGTTGATATCATAAAACGCAGCTGAGTATTAGAAAGTTAAAAAAAACGTAATTTAATTTACGTGTATTTTAAATGGGAAATCTTGGAAATCAAATGGAAAGTACTTAGGATACTAGCCCTGCGGGCCAGCTCCAAAACTTCCCGCTGTTTTCGAGCTCAAGGAGATCGAAAATATTCATGTGACTATACTTTCGAACTCGAAAATCTTATTACGTGCGATTTTTTTTCTATGTGCTTTTTAAACTCTGACAAGTTACGCTCTATGCTAAAGTTTAAAACTTTAAGAAACGAAAATCATTAATGAACAAGCGGTTTTTAAATTTTGATTTCCGATTATGTTCAATAAATTGAATGTATTGAGGCAGGAATCAATGTCAGTGATTGAAATCAATATTTAAATGAGTTCTGGCTTAGGTCAGAGTAATAATATGTAAAATATCCGAGAAAATGATTAGAAACAGTGTTTTTTCGATTTTTTCGTTGATAATATGGTTTAAACTAAAGGACAAGTTTGATGGCATTCTATGATGATCGAAAGAGACCATAAAGAGGAAAAGTTTTTAAGATTTTAGACATATTGTAGTACAGTACATTTTGATTTATCTGGAAAAAAACAGAATGTTATTTTTTTAAATTTTCAACGCTGATATCTTTTGAACTAATTAACTGATTTTGATGTTTGAGATAGCAATAGGCGCGCTTTATTGAATTCTAGAGCTAATTAGAATTTGAAAGCGATAGATTCAGCCGCCTTGAAGATATTAAAAAAAAAACCGTTTTTTACCATTTCTTTCTTCAACGATATCTCTCGAACACTACTTGATTAAATGATGTGAAATTTTTAGAAAAGTTGATGGCCAAAAAAGCCCTTTCGATTGCCGCCTTAAACATCCAAATCGATTCATTAGTTAAAAAGTTATAGACCATTCACACACACACACACACACACACACACACACACACACACACACACACACACACACACACACACACACACACACGCGCGCGCGCGGACATCATTCTGAAAATAGTCAGAATAGCTTCCTAGGACCCTAATAACGTCGACATCTGATAAAATCTCGATTTTCGAAAATCGGGGTGAAAACAATAACTTCCCGAAATTTTTGAAAATCATCGATTTTTCAAGCGGGAAGTTAAAAATACTTTCGCCGGAAACGAAGCACCCTACTATATACTCTACTGTTACCCGGGAAAAACGAATTACATATGGCCATATATAAATGCGACATATATGGCTATGTATGTAAATTAGCGATATATAACGATATATAATTTTATACGGCCATATATAGCTTGATATGACCATATATAACTTGACCTGACTATATTTACAAATTGACAATATATGGGCATAAATAGGTTGATATGACTATATATAGCTTGATATGGCCATATATGACTTGATATGACTATGAATAAAAATTTTAACTAAAATTAAATTTTTTTTTTTTTTTGCAACGCAGAAATTATCAGATCTGTGGATAATTGAATTCGTAATCGATTTGGAAATTCTTAATTCAGTGAAAAAACGTTAGATCTATTAATGACCGGACCCGCTTTAGTAGGATTCGAACCCGGGAACTTTCGTACAAGAGACCGACGCTTTGACGACTAAGCTATGCGACCGACAGTTACAACGAAGCTTAGTTGTGGGACGTAAGATTGAAAGAGTATAATCTCTTTCGAAAAAGCAAAATATAATGATATTGGTTGATTGATATTCGATGTGTATGATATCGAGATGTATAAAATTTTTATGTTCACTTTTATGTATGACCATGTATTATTATATATACCTATATATAATTATATATGGTCATATATAGAATTTGAGATGCATAAAATTTCCATATTCACTTTTATGTATGACCATATATTATTATATATACCTATATATAGTTATATATGGTCATACATAGAATTTGAGATGCATAAAATTTTCATGTTCACTTTTATGTATGACCATATATTATTATATATACCTATATATAGTTATATATGGTCATACATAGAATTTGAGATGCATAAAATTTTCATGTTCACTTTTATGTATGACCATATATTATTATATATACCTATATATAGTTATATATGGTCATACATAGAATTTGAGATGCATAAAATTTTCATGTTCACTTTTATGTATGACCATATATTATTATATATATCTATATATAGTTATATATGATTATATATAGAATTTGAGATGCATAAAATTTTTATGTTCACTTTTATGTATAAACATATATTATTATATATACCTATATATAGTTATATATATCCATATATAGAAACAATGTTATATATGTCCCATATATGGACCTATATGATCTATACATGACCATATATACTTCGTTTTTCCCGGGTGCTGTTAACTAACATTATATCCCGGGGAAAAAGGTTTAGATCTGACCACCTATAATTATATCTGATCAGATATAATTATATGTGGTCAGATCTGAACCTTTTTTCCCGGAGATCCTTACTTAAAAAAATATTAAATAGCGAAAAAAAAAAGATAATTTTAATTCAATCAGAAATGTAATCTGATATATTAAGAACGTTACTTAGAGGAATTATAAATGATTATAATTAATGAAAAAATCCCGGTCACTGCTGGGCTCGAACCTGTATCCTTCCGATTCAAAGTTTTTGATGCTATCCACTGCACTGACCCACGTATGTGATCATGTGAGTGTATATATGTGAATGTATAGATAATTATATCTGAGCAGTTATAATAAGATCTGATTATGTTAAGTATTGTGCATGTATTGTATATGTGTTGTATTTAGTTCGGATGAAGTTATATCTGATCAGATCTTACAAGATATACGGAGATCCGACTAGATAATATCACGTCTGACATTGGATCTAGCCCAGATCTAATTATATCCGATTAAATCTGACCAGACATAAACGCTGGTTGGCCAGATACAATGAGATCTGATCATGTCTAAATATTAGATCTGATCAGATATAAATAGATCTGTCAAGATATAATTTGATCTGATCAGATATAATTATATCTGGTCAGATCTTAATCATTTTCCCCGGGATCAATTAATGAAACTGCAGTTAATAGTGGAGGTCTCATCCAACAATGATTTTTATAATTTAGAAAACCATTTTTTTTCTCTCATTGTAGTTAAGATAACAAAAGTTATAATTTCTGATTATCATAAATAATTGTAAATTTCACCATGTAGTTGGTAGATACTACAATTTAGATTGTTTATTTGATAATCAAAATGATATTCACTACTATGGAATTCAATTCAAAAATTGTACTATAACTCGATGATCATTTTTAACATAAAATTATCTCCGAGTAGCCGGTAACTAAATTTTTACTATGTGTTAGTAGACATTGCACTTCATTTACATGCTACTGTGTAGCATACATATATGACTTACACGTGAATGAAAAAAATTTAGATATTTACTCCTACTCAATATCAGACTTTTTGGGTAATTTTTACCAAAAATTTATCTGCGTGAATTCAAAAAAAGAAAATCGCCACCTTCATCTAAAGTGACAGTCAGGAAATAATTTGTAAAAATAGAAGATTTATGTGATTTCTTCATGATGTAAAATGTTTATATCAAATAATAAAATATAAAGAAAATGATAAATTGAACACTTTAATTGCAGTGCACTAAACTATTGAATAAAAACTTGTTGTCGTTGAATGATTTAACTTTTTCGCTATGAAAATTGAAAATCTTTAAAAAAAAAAAAAAAAAAAAAAAAAAAAAAGAAAGTAGAAAATAATACTTGGCATATAATTTATGTTGATTATGATCGTGAGATAGCAATTACTACCATCGCTATGTTCTGAAAAATATCATTGAGACATTGCAATATTTGTTATGTAATACAACATTTAATAGTGTTTTTATGATAATGATTTCTATACTAATTTAACAGCCGGGACGATAACTATTATCATCGTATGTTTTGATTGCTAACATATTATATTGTTTATAATAATTATGAGATTATTGTGTATCGCTAGAAAAAAATTAAATTTTACACCATGAGATGATAATCATTACTATCAAATTTTCAGAGTGTATCTACCAATAAATCGAGCAAGATAATATTTCTCTTTATAGTTTGAAAAGTATTTTATTTGCGTAGACAGTTTTCGAATCGAAAAAAATCATAATAATGAGAATTTGAATGGAAGCAAACAAGAATTCGCAATAATTTTCATAGTTATGGATAGCATATTGCAAAAAAAAATTTGTTTAAAATTTTGTGTGTTTTTATTAAATCTTTTATTGTTTTGCTGTAAAGGTGAAGTTAAGGGCAAAATGGGCCCCCTGAAAATTTGTATTTTTTTTTAGTTTCTAAATAAGTATTCTATATCAGTATATCTTAGTCGTAGAAAAAGAAAAATTTGCGAAATTACCCTTTTCTCCCCTTTAATTGAGCATTTCACATTTTTTCTTATTATTAATTTTATTTTTTTATTCCACAATGAAAATAATCGTGAGACCTAATTTGTAATTGTAAAACATATTTTTTTAATCAATTTTATTGATTTTAAATCTTTGATTTCGCTTGATCTCATTAATATGTAATTTATATTCAATTATAAATTGTAAAAATTTTAATTAAATGAATTAAATAAAAATTTGGAAAGCTGATTTTAAATTATTCAATTTTTTATGAAGAATTATTGATGACCCGAATGCTTTCATGATGTCGATGTTGCCGCTTCGTAAATTTAAAAGAAATTCTTGATTCGTATTATTTTTTTACTACATTTTAAATTGTTACAATAATTATTGCGTCGATATCAAAATCTATATAATTATATTTTTCGATAGCGGTTATTTAAATTTTATTTGCTTTATTCTTAGCGCTAATTTATAAAATTAAAATATGTATTTCGTCGAAGCAATATTGAGTGCACATAGTTATATATTCTTGGGTTCCTTAATAAGCACTTGGACGTAGAACAATCCGATTAATTCAAGAGTGGCTTGGTCAGGGATCATCGCCGTATTATAGATAATCATAGTATTATCTTGCATTGCTCGAACGTGACTACACCGTACAGTATCTGCAATACACAAGAGACATATATACTTGGAGAGCAACAAACAAAGAAACTCTCTCACTCTTTCTCTTTTTCTCTCTTTATTCTGAACGTGCACTTATATATATATATATATATATATATATATATATATATATATATATATTAGGGTGGTCCAAAAAAACCGAATATTTTTTTTTTTCGAGTCTCTTATGAAAATTTGCTGGTTTACAATCTTTTAAGAAGCCTCTCCAAAAATTAGCTCATTAAAAAATTTTTAAGAGGTTACAACTTTTGAAAATATCGAAAATGATCGAAATTTGAATTTTTTTTTTTCAAATTTTTTTCCCTCTCGTGGCAGCAATAGTTTATATTTGTGAAATCATGACTACGCAGAAAATTTAAGCCCAAAATTCAAATATTTAAAACTCGCTCAAGAATTTGGAGTGTTTCCGAGTGCTGTCTTTTGAACATTTTCGAACGACCCTTAAATATTAATAATAAAGCTTCTCGACTTTTTCACCATCAATTTGCATCACAATGAATGAAAATATAACCCGAGAAATAGAAATAATAAGTTATTTACATACGTTTTTATTTTTTCATTTAATTTGTAGGTTTTTTCGCTTATTCAAAACTTACCGAATTTTATTGTTTAAGACTGTCCCGTATATTTTTGGTTATGCAAAAGTTATATTTTAGTGAAATGACAATAATTGAGTTATAAAAAAATACAACAACTAATTCAAAGTATTAGTTACATATTATCAGTTAATATTCAAAATTCTTGAGCGCCGTTTAGATATTCAAATTTTGGGCTGAAATTTTCAGCGTGGACATGATTTTACACATATAAACTATTGCTGCCACGAGAAAGAATAAATTTAGAAATGAAAAATCCGAATTTCAATCATTTTTGATATTTTCAAAATTCGTGAGCGACCTCTTGAAAATTCATTATCGGGCTGATTTTTGGAAAAACTTCTTAAAATATCGTAAGCCAATAAATTTTCATGCGTGCCCGGGCCAGAAATGAAACTTGATTTAGACTTAGTTTACCAAGACGAAATTTGGAGCCGTTTTTCAAAAGAAAAACTCAACTTTTTTTTACGGAGATATGAAATACATTGAGTTTTCGCCTTAGTTTATACTTAACTGGCTTACTTAGTCATGATTTGAGACGAAAAAGTTTAAATCAAGTCGAAATTAACTTGGGTTAGACTTATTCGACTTAAAACGTAAGGCTAAAAAGTCTAAATGAAGTCGAATAATTGACTTAAATTTTAAGACGAAAAAGTCAAGATCAAGTCGAAATTGACTTGGTTTAGACTTATTTGACCTAAAATGTAAGGCGAAAAAGTCTAAATGAAGTTGAAACAGACTTAATGTAGGCTTATTCGACTTAAATTATAAGGCGAAAAAGTCAAAACTAAGGTGAAATAATTTTTATATATTCAGGCGAAAGTGAGGCGAATAAATAACTTTTTTGGACTTGGTTTAGCAAGTCAAAAGTAAGGTGAATGACTATCGTGCTCGAAGTAAAAACGAATAAGTTCAAAACAAGAAAAAAAAAATCTGGGCGTCGGTTGACCCTGCGGGCCAGCCCCAAAACTTCCCGCTGTTTTTGACCTCAAAGAGCTCGAAAACATTAGTGTAGATTTATTTTCGAGCTCTTCGAGCTCGAAAATGCTATCACATGCAATTGTTTTTTTATGATCTTTTCAAACTCTAACAAGTTACCTGTTATGCTGAAGTTTGAAAATTTAAGAATCGAAAATCATCAATGAAGCGGTTTTTAAAATTTAGTTCCTGATTATGTTCAGTAAAATAAGTGTATTGAGGCAGAAATCAATGTCAGGGATGAAAATCAAGATTTAAGTAAGTTTTGACTCATGTAAGAAACAATAAAATATGAAATATCCGATAAAAATATTAAAAACTCCGTTTTATCGATTTTTTTGTTAATAAGATGATTTAAACTAAAAACCAAGTTCGATGACATTATATTATCAAAAGAAACCATAAAAAAGATGAGTTGGTATGATATCAGGCACATTTTAGTACGTTATGTTATGATTTATCCAGAAAAAATAACATAAAATGTTATTTTTTTAACATTTCAACGCCGATATCTTTTGAACTAATCAATCGATTTTGATAGTTGACGTGGCAATCAGCGCGTTTTATTGAATTCTAGAGCTGATTAAAATTTGAAATCGATCGCGTCAGTCGTTTCGAAAATATTTAGAAAAAACCGTTTTTCAGCATTTCTTCCTCCCGCGATAACTCTCGAACGTATTATCCGATTTTGATGTTTGAGGTGGCAATCGAAGCTTTTTATTGAGTACTAGAGCTGTTTAGATTTTGAAGTCGATCGTATGAGTCGTTTTTGAGAAATCAATAAAACTAAAAAAAAAATTTTTTTTTTTTTCGTAATTCGCAAATATTTTCGAGTCTATTCGATCAAATAATCTGAAATTTTCAGGAAAGTTGATGGCCAACAAGCTCTTTCAATTGCCACCTCAACCGTCCAAATCGATTCATTAGTTCAAAAGTTACAAAGAGTTTACATACATGCACACACACACACACACACACACACACACACACACACACACACACACACACACACACACACACACACACACACACACACTCGGACATCATTCTGAAAATAGTCAGAATAGCTTCCTAGGAACTCAAAACGTCGACATCTGATGAAAACTCGATTTTCGAAAATCGGGGTGAAAACAATAACTTCCCGAAATTTTTGAAAATCGTCGATTTTCTTAGCGGGAAGTTAAAAAATACAAATAAGTTGAAATAATCTGAAACTAAGATGAAAAAAGTTGAAAAAGTCGAAAAAAATTTAATTTAAGTCGAAAAAGTCGGGATCTTATCGAAAAATTGTCGGCAAATCGATAACTTCGAAAGAAAATAAGGCGAAGCGAGCCTGAATCAAGTTTTATTTTTGGCCCGGGTGATCAAAACAAAAAAATTGTCGGTTTTTTGCGCCACCCGAATATATATATACATATATTTTTTTTTCTTTTATATCTATTTTATCAATAAGTTTAAATAGTATAGATACTAAAATTAAACAAACGAAATCAATTTCTTTCATATTTTTCAGATATTAAAAAATTTTTTAATAGAATCGACACATTAGAAATGACGCTTATAATTTATTATGTTTTGGCAGTGGCATGTAAGGATGATGTTTTAAGGTGCGTGGACACAGCAGGGGCTCATATAGTAATCCGAGTTGGTCCAGTGTATCACATCGCATCTTAGATCCAGAGTCAATAAGTTATAGATCAAATTGAACGGAATATAGTATAGTGCCGGATAGCTCAACTGGTAGAGCACTCGGCGCGATACCGACATGGTCTGGGTTCGATTCCCAGTTCGGGCTATCTATATTTTTCTCAATTTATCTATAAATTGTCTTATTGAGAAGGTTTGCATGTTTTAGGTTTCCACTATATTAAATTGGTGTAATACCGTACGATGGACAGTGTGGCTCAATTTATGCTTTGGCGATGCTGATACGTTCTCTAAAAGTTGCTAACTCAGGGCTACCTCTATTTCATTCTTTAAACAAAATTCATTTTTTTATATACTAAGTCAAATCGGGTGACGAAAATCCTCCCTCTTTCAAACTAAATACAAGAAACATAATAATAAAACGAATTAGTGTTTAGAAAAAAATAATTAAAGTTCAAGAGAATTAAAAATCAAACGTAAATCAAAATATTTGTTGATACGAATGTAATTTTTTGGATAAGAAATTTGCAATTCTTTGCAAACGATTCCAATAACCTGTATTGTTAGTATCCCGGCTAGAAATTGTCCCAATACATATATGGGGTCCCAATTGGGAATCGCTGTGGCATGCCCAGTAGGTCTATCCCAGTCGGAACCCGATCAGGAACTCATTGGGATATCCCAATGCAAAAATAACTAACTTTTATTGGTTTTGCCACATCCAGATCCAATTGGGAACTTGTTAGGGTAGCCCGATGCAATAGTATATTATTTTTTTCCCGTGGTAAGTATACAATTTTTTTATTACACAGGGATCGAAAGTTCGTTAGATAAAAGTTCGCCTATAAGAATTATAGTTAATGAATAATTAATATTGATAATTATAATTAACTGATTTTAAATAGTATTATAAATTTTCTATATTACTATTTGTAATTTGGTTTTTATAATATTAATTGTCTATTGGTTTTTCAGTACAAAACATATAATGGGTATTTTTTTCTTATTCATCATCGTTGGTATTATTATTATTATTATTATTATTATTATTATTATTATTATTATTATTATTATTATTATTATTATTATTGTTTATAATTTATCTATTTTCCACTTTTTAAATATGACGTAAGGGAAATTAATTGATAAGGAATCAATATTTTCATTTTGGATTTTTTCTCCATTTGAACGTTTGTTAACAGTGATTATTTTCTATTTGCAGTTGTTCGATTCAAAATTTCCGATGTTCTGAAAGGGTTTTCCGAATTGATCTTTGTTTTCAGATGATTTAGAAGAAATCTTTTTTGTCCGAAAATTCTTTGAATTTTCTTCGACACTGATACTTCTTCTAGCACAGCTTCTGAAACACTTTGTTCGTTTGCAGGACTGAGGACTTCACTATGAGGATGAAATAAAGCTTGAGTTTGATAGCTAGTGGATTTTGTTGGTTCTTCAGACATTAAAATTTGGTTAAAATTTTTTTTTTTTTGCTAGTGACTTTTCCACGTATCTTTCCGCTACCGCGCTTGATTTCCATCCTCCTAGCTGTTTCATCGCAGTCAAATTGGCCCGAGAATTAGCAAGTAGTGTTGCAGCAGTACGACGATAACAATGTCCAGTGACGCGTTCAGGATTCTCTAATTATAAACAAATAGCAATGATTTCAGCAACTTCACTGATTTTGTTTTTTCCAATTACTTGTCGCAAACACTTTCCTTTTTGGTAGTTGATAAAAAATCTCTGTGTCTTCAAATCGATTGGTCGGAGTCAGATATACTTCTTTACTGCACTGTAAAACTCTTGACCAATTATAAAATTACGGGGATAATAGTTTTTGGTGTTTTTAATCGAGATAATAAAAATTGCGTTTCCGTATCCTCAGCATCTTTAACACAAAGATTACAGAATTCGCAAGTTCTTAATGCACCACAAACTCAAAAAATGAGGATAACCTGACATGTAAATAGTAAATAGTAAATGTAAATATATTAATAATTGTATATATTTTAATTGTAAATAGATTTTTCTACGTACTTTCGTAGCTAAGTAAATACCCGGGAAAAAAAAATTATATATAATTAGATATTATCGTATATAATTATATAAAATTCTATATAATTTTGTATAATTATATATGATTATATCTAATTTTTTGAAGAATTTTATGCTGAATTGTATATAAAAATATATAATCATATATAAATATATATAATTATACAAATTCATATATAGTCTTATATAACTATATATATTTATATATAATTATATATATATATAATTATACTATTTCATATATAATCATACATATTTATACATTTGGTCGAAAAATTCTTATATAATTATATAAAATTTTATATAATTAAGCCCTAAGAAATCCTATCTAATGGGAAGTTCTGAGTGAACATTAAGCTGTGTGAGTAAAATCATAACATATTGTGAAATAATTCAGATATGATCGAATAATATAAGATTATTCGGAATAATTGATTTTACAATGATTTATAAAATATTATGAAGTCTTTAAAATGTTTTAATTTACCGCATTCATAAATGTTATAAAGTATACAAACTTTTTTCAAATATCTTAGAAATACATTAACAAGACCAAAAGTAGGATAATACCAAAAAAATTTTGAAGTTTCAACAAAGAGTTAAGTTATAAAAAACTGTTATATAAAATTAAAAAAATTTTAGTTAAGTTGAAAAAATTTTAACTTCTGATTTTTTTTTAATTTACCAAAAGAAGTAATTATCGCCCCACTATTAGTGGGTATACCGCTAATGGCCATTTTATGAAAAATAATATATTTTACTACAATGCTCATAACAAAATTAATCATTTATTGATGTCTTTAATTTTCTCAAGTTCATTCGAATTCAAATAAATACAGTTAATCAACTACAATCGACAAGTGATTGATATAGCACTGTGGATAACAGCTCAGACTCCGAAACAGAAAGTCTCAGATTCGAGTCTACGAGCCGGCGGGATTTTTTTTTTTTTCATGACAATTATTGTAAATATGACTTTATACAGTTATATATAATTAAATAAAATTATATATATTTATATAAAATTAGGTCAAACCAAAACTCATATCTAATTTTATATAAGCATTTATATAAAATTTTCTATAATTATATATAAATTTTTTTTCTCGGGTATGATCATCGAAATCGTTTAAAAATGTTTGAATTTGAGTTAGTGTTAAAACTTGGGCTTTTTTTGGTTTATACCCTTTTGCTTGAATTTTTAAAAATGTTTTTAAATTATAGTAGGTACTAATATTGATTTCATGTCTAAGGTGAACTGTAGATCGAAGCATCGACCACCGACTCAACAAATTTGATGGCAAAATCGTTTTTGGCAGCTCATTGAAATAAACTAAAAAAACATTTTTGTCAAACGAATCAGTTTTATTTTTAATTTTTCAACTTATCAAATCTTTATAGGATAATTCGTATCTTTGTTTCGATTCTTGAGGTAGCAAATCATGCGTAATAATTTTAGCTTCTTCATCTAAATTACGAACTATTTCTTCTTCATTTAGCTCTTCATCTTCAGAAAACTCATCCGCACTCATTTTACAATTTTTTATTTAATTTTTAATATTTATCAGATAAAGTAATAACTTTTTTAAATTTTATAGGGCACTTTTATACGTTTTTACATAAAACTATTTGTTTATCCAGATAATAAGTAATTTTTATCAATACTCTAAATAAGTCGTTGCTAAGTAACGTGGTAAAAAAAGATAAGTTCGCATGCGCAAAAAAAAATTGAAGCATGCGGATTAATTAAACAAAGTACAAAATAGTAATATATTTGTACAAAGAGTACGTCGATTATTACATCGTGAATTTTTTATTTCTCCAAGTTATTCTTTGGTATTATCATAAATACACTATTTACACTCACGCAATCGCATACGTAGGTCAGCGCAGTGGATAGCATCAAATACTTTGGATTTGAAGGATGCAGGTTCGAGCCCAACAGTCATCAGGATTTTTTCATCAAGCAAAATCATGTATAATGCTTCTAAATAACGCTTCTAATACAATGGATTACATTTCGGATCTACTCAAAATTATTATTTTTTTTTTTTTTCGAAATTTGATATTTTTTTTTTAATAGGGATCGTACGTTTGGGAATACGTAGGTCTTACCCAATTGGGAACCTATAGGGATTGCCCAATCGGGACCCAAGTACGTTTCTGCGTTACATCCCAATGTAGGGTCCCCATTGGGCAACCCAATTGGTTCCCAAGTGGGTGCACCTACAAATTTCTAGTCGGGATAATCTTTCAGCTATTAGTTCAAAACTTCAGAAAAAAATAAATGTTGCAAGATTATTATAGAGACCGAAGGTAAAAAACACTAAACCTGATCAGTACCATTAGTCGTTCACTTTAACTGATGAATGCGTTTTTATAATTTTCATTTAAAAAAATCCTTGCACTAAGAAAAAACTTTCTTAGTGATATATATAAAAATGTAAAATATTTCAATTCTTTTGAGGCCCAATTATATAAACTATTAAATATTAAAATTTTATTATTTAGTTGTGTAAAATAACTTTTGAAACGACAAACATCGATAAATAACTTGAAAGTTTATCAAAAACATGATTTCCAAGAAGTCACGGTGACCGAGTGTGGTAAAGCTTATAGGTCATAATTCTATAGCATGATTGGTCTTGGTTTGAATCTTAGGTACAGTAAATTTATTCATTTATAACAAAAATGTTATTAAGGTTCAAACCTAATCTTAACTACAGAAGATAAAAAATAAAGACCATTCGGCAGCTGACATGGGAGGTAAATTTCTTACTTAATCGATCGAATAAGCTAATTTCGTACATGAAAATCTTGTGATACATGCTAGTGTGTAGTCATAGTATGAAATTAAGCACGTTTTCTAAGAGTGAGGGTAAAAAAGGACAACGACTTACTTTCTCGGCGAACTTCAGATATTTAGTTTGACAAAACATTGCATAGATTATATACCAATATAAATTTTACGCAAATAAAGTATTGCTATATTCACATTCTACAATGTTTATTCAATTTTCAGATGGTTACTATCACCTAACGGTATTCCTATTAACAAAATATTATCTTTCAGTGCAAACAAATCAAAAAATTATATTATTAGTAACAAGAAAAATTAAACGGAAATAGATTTTAATGTGTAATTCATAAGTTCTTAAAACTTAATACCATAAAATATTCTTGTTTCTACCCTGGTAGAAATGATGCCGGGTACCTGACCAGGCTTCATATAATTTGCCCAATTTAAAATAAGGGCCCGAGAAATCGCCCCGGTTATAAGCTCGGTTAGAATGTAATGCGTTTTGAGATGGCCCCGGCAAAAGAGCCGAGTCGGGTAAATAATCGGGTAGACAGTTAATCACCCGATTAGACATACGTTCTGCTGCATGATCAGGAAAGAATCCAGAAACCTGATTGCGTTTTTTGTAATCGCCCCAACTAAATAGTTGGGGCATTACAATTACCCAGTTAAAATGTAGTGCGCTTTGAAAGGATGTATAGAAATTTTAACTGAATTAGAAAAAAAAACAATTTTTTTTTTTTCATTTTTCGTTCAATTATCGTCGCGATGCAGGGACTATCAGTTTTGCGGATAATTTTATTTCTAATAGAATGGGAGAATTTTAATTCGGAGAAACAACACTAAACTTATGAACGACCGCACACACATTAGTGGGATTCGAACCCGGGTCCCTACGTACGAAAGACCGACGCTTTAACGACTTGGCTATGCAACCGACAGTGATAACTGAGTTTAGCTGTACTACATAATCAATAGGTAGTTTGAGGAAAATTTTTTTTGTTCTGTTCGTATAGTTTTTTATTTTATTTACTTTTCTTTTCATAATTTAAGTAGATACCATATTTATAATATATAAAAAATAAAAATGTAAAAATTCTATATATTAGACCTATATATTAGAGTTATATAACATTTTGCCCGATTAGTTACCCAATCGGGTGAAAAGTTATAGGGGTACAAACAATTAGCCACTTCAGACACCCAAGCGGGCTAATGTAATCGGGCCCATAACATTTTGCCCGATTAGTTGACTAATCGGCTAGAAAGCTATCGGGATACAGGTATTTAGCCACTTCGGGCGCCCAAGCGGGCTAGTTTAATCGGGCCCTAACATTTTGCCCGATTAGTTGCCCGATCCAGTAAAAAGTTATCAGGATACAAATATTTAACCACTTCGGGCACCTAAGCGGGCTAGTGTAATCGGGCCCACAACTTTTGCCCGATTAGTTGCCCGATCGGATTAATGGTTTTTGGGATATATATTTTAAAAATTAACAGGCTCCCAACAGGGTATAAGAAATGAGGCTAAATAAATACTCCCTGACTAGTTACCTAACTGGGTTTTCGATAGTTCGGGTAACGACATCGTCCCTGGTCTGGCACCGTCTAGGGTACATGTCATCGGGCCTTACTTTTACTCCCCGATCGGATGCTGGTCGACAGTCGGGCGGTTGTCGAGCACTTTCTACTAGCGTATAATAAAAAAAATTTTCAATGCTTTGAAAGTATCATAAAACAGTAAAAATGTCAATCATAGAGCATACAGGTTTATTTGAAACATCATTAGTAATAAAAGAAATACATTTAAAATATAAAATAGCTGTGAAATTTACAGGTTATTTTGTTCACAATAAAATAAAACTGATGAAACTGGATTATAATGGGAAACGCTTAAGTTATGTGGAATGAAAACCATATTTTCAAAATTGTTGATTTCATTAAAAATTTCAAGGCTATCTAATTATTAGAAGAAATGGTCAAAACATAAAGCTAAAGGTCATAAATTAAAGATTATTAGACAAGCTTTCAGTTACTCTTTACGGAAATTGTCTATGAATAATAGTTTTGAAGTTATGTAAGGGCCATTCTCAGTTAAGACGTAAAGTCGACGCCCACGGTGAAAAGTCATCTTTTTTTAAAAAATTCATTAAAAGAAATGTAATTATCTCTCAAAACTCGTGCTCATATGAGTTGTCACTCAAATTCATTTTTTAATTTTATTTCATTTAATCACAATTTCATCTCAAAGTCAGAAAACATCTTTCCCCTGGCTTGTCCCGGGCTGATTCTGTTTATGTATTAGTAATTTAAAGTGCTTAGAAATCAAATAGATTATTTAAATTATATATTTCGACCAAATAATTTAAATAAATTCTCGTAATCAAGCGAGTAAAATTGCATGATATTTTTTTTTCTTAAAAAAAAATTACGTTCAAGTTTGTCCCTCACATTTTCCGTCTCGTCCCTTGGCATGTTTATTTTCCTGTAAAATCGGCATTTGTTTACCGACTCGCGGGAATTAAAGACCTTGAATGAACGTCATTGAATTTATACTTTGTAGTCAGCACCACTAGAACTAGGTGCGCAGTCATTTTGTTATTTATTTCATTACTGACACTCTGTGGATACAGTTGAGATTGAGTGAATGGAGTCTCTCCCCTGGTAAATTTTATTTTAAAAATATTTATCTCAAAATTTTAATTCATCTGTATATTTACTTCTCGTTGTGTATAGATTCTAAGATTTCTTGTTTGATTGCGTACAGTAAATACATTTGTCATTACTTCTGTTTTTGTCACTTAAAAGTATCTCCCTTGTGTGTATCTCCCCTGTCTGAAACATGCCAGGAGAAAGACACGATACCCAGAGGAGAAATGAAAACTTCAAACTAGAATTTTTTTTACTGTTTTTTCATTGCTTAAAGGTTGCGTATTTTTATTTAATTTAACATATGAATATATTCACAATATAGATTATTGAAAAAACTCGATTATTATGTTTTTTTTTTACAGAACACGACACTCTGTTTATCAAGTCGCTCCCCTGGATTGAGTATCTCCCCTGGTTTCTTGTGAAACAAGATAAAATTAATAAATTGACTGACCGCCTTGTAGAAACGTTTAGAATGATTGTTTTGGTTGAAACATTGTAAAATTTAATTAAATTTTCAAATTTTTTATCGTGCCGCGTTTCATCAATAAGCGATTTATGTCTTAACTGAGAATGACCCATAAGCTTTAGCAGTGATTGAAAACTGATTTTTACGAAAAATCATGAATTATTCAAACAGCCATAATTTCAAAACTATTCGAACGATTCACCTCATTTTCAAACTTGATCGAGGTAATCGCCTATACAATAAGTGTGAAAAATTTCATCAATATTCGATAAGAACTGTGGTGCTATCGTAATGACAAGACCAATGATAATAATAAGGGGTAGAGGTACATTTGATCTATCATAAGTAATAAAAGAAATACTTTAAAAATATAATAGCAGTGAAATTTACAGGTTATTTTGTGCACAATAAAATACAGATGACGAAGCTGGATTATAATGGGACATGCAAAAGTTATGTGGAAAGAATACCATGTTTTCATCATTTTTTGATTCCATAAAAATTTTCAAGGCTATCAAATTATTGGAAGAAATGGTCAAAACATACCGTTTAAGGTCATAAATTAAAGCTTATTAGACAAGCTTTCAGATACTTTTTACGGAAATTGTCTATGAGCATTAGTTTTAAAATTATATGAACATGAAAGTGAATAAAAACTAATTTTTTCGAAAAATCGTGGAGATTTCAAACAGCCATTACTACTAAACTAATTGACCGATTTAGCCCATCTTCTAACCTAACCGTGATAATCGCACATAGAATAAGTGTGAAAAATTTCATCAAGATCTGATAAAAATTCTAGCCAGAATCGTGTCCTTATAACTGCGTTATATTCCATATATATATATATATATATGTATATATATATATATATATATATATATATATATATGTATATATATATATATATATATATATATATATATATATATATATATATACATATATATATATGTGTATTTACATACATACATTTTTCAACGAATGGTATTTTCGAACTCTATTCAACTATTAATGATAGGTTATGACTAAATTCCTTGAAAAATCAACCATGAGGACAAATACAATACCTAGATTTTAAAAAAAATCAACCTAAAAAGTATTATCGTGGTATCAAGTAAAACAATTTTTTGATAAAGGTTCAGATCATATTTACCTAGCTATGAAAGTGGGTACAAAACTATATATATATATATATATATATATATATATATATATATATATATACATACACAGTCGAGTCGTGTTATCAGTCCGGCTCGTATCTTTTTCTTTTAACCAAACTCTCGTTAATATGAGAGAGACACTAATAGGACTTGTAACGCGACTCGACTGTGTAATTAATATAAAAAAAGAAGTAAACAAATATATCTACAAAGAATATAAAATAAAATAAATCAAAATAAATATTGAGATATATATAGGGGATGGGGAGGGGGCAAACGGGGTAGGGGGGGGCAAAACGGGATACCCTCGAAAATTTTATTTTTCGAATGCTTTTTAAATATTCGAAAATCACTTTTGTAAATATTATTAAGCATTATTTCGAATTTTTGTTGTTAAATGTTCTCAATGATACTAAGAAACATGTTTTATTTTGTCGAAGAAATATTAGTTGACATGCCTTTTTAGGTAGATTTTTCTAAAATTAAACTTTTGTATTTGTCCTTACAACCTATCATAATTAGTCAAGTAGGGTTCAAAAATACCATTCGTTAAAAAATTTATATATGTATATACATATATACATAAATATATATATATATATATATATATATATATATATACATATATATATATATATATATATATATATATATATATATATATATGGGATATAACGCAGTTATAAGGACACGATTGCGGCTAGAATTCTTATCAGATCTTGATGAAATTTTTTACACTTATTCTATGCACGATTATCACGGTTAAATTCGAAGATGGGCTAAATTGATCAATTAGTTTAAAAGTTATGGCTGTTTGAAATTTCCATGATTTTACGAAAAAATCAGTTTTTATTCACTTTCAAGTTTATAAAACTTTTAAACTAATACTCATAGACAATTTCCGTAAAGAGTATCTGAAAACTTGTATAATAAGCTTTAATTTGTGACCTTAAACTTTATGCTTCGACCATTTCTTCTAATTTACTAGTCCCAAAAATTGAGGGATCGAAAAAAAATTTGAAATTTTTGGGTGATTTTCAACATGCTGTAACTCGGTCAAAAATGGTCGTAGGAAAAAAAAGGAAATTGTAGCCTCAAGTTTCTAGTTTTCAGATCTGGCTCTCAATTTTTTTTATCATGCACGGTTCCGGAGTAATCTTAAGCAAACCGACGAAAAAAAAAACTTTTTTAATTTTGCTCGTCTTTCAACAAGTCTATGGGCTTCAATAAATTTTTGTGGATTATCTGACATTATGTCTCTTTTAGGAAATTTTATGCCCTTCAATTCTGCTGCCTAAAAAAGTCTCTACGATGAGTTGGCGCCGAGTTATCATTGACCAAAGCAAAAAGTCCATTTTAGCTTTGATAATCAATCACTCCGGACTTATTGGTCTTACAGAGAATAGAAGTAGGGATTTAAAGACTAGAAAACATTTTCTACAAGACAAAATTAGTCGCTTTTGATGGAAAAATTTGTTTAGAAGCGATAATGTTTATTAAAACACAGGTCAAAATTCGCATATTTAAGGATATTCGGAAATCTTGCTATAACTTTGGATATAACGGATGAACAAAGGATATCGTTGTTTTTTTTTAACCTCAAAGTGTCCTGAAAAAACCCTAAAAATTTGAAAGCGCTATAATTTTTCTTTCTTAGTGTCCCGAAGCGTTAAATTTATCGATTTTGCCAAAAATATCCATAATTGGTAGTTTCTCGGTTATTGGTCATTTTTTCGATTTCAAAATGTTTTTTTCATCAACACTATGTGTCAATACTATTTTTCTCCTCGACGGAAGCGGAAAGCGTCAACTTCGTTTCACACAGCGGGAAAAAAGTTAACGCTTTTCGCCCGGAGGGGAGAAAAAATTTTTTTTTAATTTTGCTCGTCTTTCTACAAGTCTATGGGCTTCAACAAATTTTTTTGGATTATCTGACATTATGTCTCTTTTAGGAAATTTTATGCCCTTCAATTCGGCTGCCTAAAAAAGTCTCTACGATGAGTTGGCGCCGAGTTATCATTGATCAAAGCAAAAAAGTCCATTTTGGCTTTGATAATCAATAACTGTGGATGTATTGGTCGTACAGAGAATGAAAGCAGGGTTTTGAAAACTGCAAAACATTTTCAATAAAGCGAAATTTGTGGCTTTTGATGAAAAAATTCTTTTTGAAGCGATGATGTTTTTTAATAAACAGGTAAAAATTCGCATATTTAAGGATATTCGGAAATCTTGCTATGACTTTGGATATAACGGATGAACAAAGGATATCGTCGTTTTTTTTTTCAACCTCAAAGTTTTTTCAGTAATTTTTTTTTTCCGTTGTATTTGCAATGATTTATCATTGTCCAAAAAATTCCTCGGTTTTTTTTTACCACCGCCATTAGCGTTACCCAAAGTCTTCAACGTGGATGTTGCTCGGTCAGATTTACGTATACAAAATATGCGTGAGAAATATTAATAACTGTGATTTTTCAATTTTTTTGTTGATGATAGGATTTAAACTACAGAACAAGTTAAATAACATCATATGATGATCGACAGTAACCATAAAGAGGAAAAGTTGGTATGATTTCAGACTCATTTTAGTACATTATATTATGATTTATTTGAAAAAAAAAATAACATAAAATGTTATTTTTTTTTCCTTTACAATGTCGATATCTTTTGAATTAATTAATCGATTTTGACGTTTGAGGTAGCAATTAGTGCATTTCATTCAATTCTGGAGCAGATTAAAATTTGGATTGATCGATACAGCCATTTCAAAGGCATTTGGAATGAAACCTCAAAGACCGTTTTTTAGCATTTTTTTCCCACGATATTTCTTTGACAAATGATTTGATTTTTATGTTTGCAGTAGCAATCGACCCGTTTTGATGAAGTCTAAAGCTAATCAGATTTTCAAATCGTTTGGTTTAGTTGTTTCAAATATATTCGCAAAAAACTGTTTTTTACCATTTCCATTTCCCGCGATAACTCTCGCACGTATTATCCGATTGAGATAGCTAAAGCGGAAATTAACGCGTTTTATTAAGTTCTAGAGCTGATTAGATTTTGAAGCTGATCATATAAGTCATTTCTGAGAAATCAATAAAAAACTACAAAAAAAATTTTGTTTTTCGGAATTCGCCAATATTTTTCAGTCTACTTGATCAAATGATCTGAAATTTTCAGAAAAGTTGATGGCCAAGAAGGTCTTCCGATTGCTACTTCAACCATGCAAATCGATTCATTAAGTAAAAAGTTATAGACCGTTCACACACACACACACACACACATTCACGCTCGCGCAAACAGGAACTCGGACATCGTTCTGAAAATAGTCAGAATAGCTTCCTAAGATCTCAAAACGTTGACATCTCATGAAATTTCGATTTTCGCAAATCGGGGTGAAAACAATAACTTCCTCAAATTTTTGAAAATCATCAGTTTTCTTAGCGGGAAGTTAAAAAAGAAATTTTTTTGTTTTTTTTTTTGAAAAGTTCATTTTTGTTTTGAATTTTTTTTATTCGTTTACAGTAATTAACATTTTTTATCACAAAAATTCAATTTATTGCTGTGAAAAACATTTTAACACTGAAAAATGAATAAAAATGAAAAAACTCATTTATTAATTGTTTTCTTGCGGAATTGACGATTTCAATCGCTCGGAATTCAATGAAAGAAAAATCACAATGTTTTGAACTTTTCAGGGTTTCTTCGGGATACTTGGAGGTTGAGAAAATTCAGTAATGTCTATGGGGCATTCCATGCCAAATCGTAGTACCAAAGGGTTTTGCATCTCCGATTTGGCTGAAATTGGGTCATTTTTTTGTACACCTAGAAAAAGGTTCTTATGAATTTTTTCAAATTTTTTCATCTAGCCAATCGGGAGATGAATTTTTTAAGATTTCAGGGATTTTTTTTTTTTAAGTGGCCATAACTTCGTAAAAAATCGTCTGATTTGGGTCCTTTTTTTTCAAAATTTGTGTTTCTTGTTGAATTTTCTACAAATTTATACAAATAAGTATTCATTATGAATTTGATTGTTTTTTTATTATTTTAAACTTAAAACAGCGATTTTAAGATTGTTTGTATCCTTCAATTCTTTTAAAAAAATTTTCAAATATATTACTCTTCAAAACACGAATTTTGAGCCTAGTCTCGTAATAGGATAATGATGGGTTATAATTGTTTTTAACTTCCCGCTAATAAAATTGAAAATTTTTAAAAATTCGGGAAGTTATGGGTTTCGGTTCGATTTCCGAAAATCGAATTTCTATCAGATCTTGACGTTTCGAGGTTCTAGGATGCTACTCTGACTAATTTCACGATTATGTCCCAGTGTATGTAGATGTGTATGTATATTCGTATGTAAATATCTATAATTTTTGAAAAGATAAACCGATTTCGATCGTTAAGAGGTCATTTGTCGCGGCTTATAAAGTTCTAGAGCGGATTAGATTTTGGAATCAATCCATCGAGCATATTAAAAATTACCGAAAACAAACATTTTTTAAAAAATTTTATTTTTGAAATATCTCCGAACGCACCATATTCAATCAATCAAGTATACGTAAGTACTAGAAACACGTATTTTTTCTCGCTCCTACTTTTGGACATATTTTCTACCTTTCATGCCCTCGGACTTTTTTGTTGCAGGTATATCATAATCGCTTTTTTGCAATCTTCCAAAATTGCTAACAATTATTGTGATCGTCCGACAAGAAATAGAGTTATAAATTTTTATCTATTCAACTTGGACATTTCGAGATTATAGTGATTTAAAATGACGTGAACCTAGGCATTTCTAAACGGAGGGACTCTAGCTATATCACCAGTTTCAAATTGCCGTTATACTACTTCTCTACACAGTTTCGTCGTCACTTAACAGGTGTCGTCACCTACCAGTAAATAAACTGCTGTGTTCACTGTTTTGACAGTTTCTTCTGTTTATCGTTCTGAAAGTTTGTGTTTGTTATGAACTGTATCAGATGTAAGAAACCAGTTGCCAAAGCTATCACCTGTAAAACTTGCAAATATTCTTATGACCCTAGTTGTGCCAAAGAAGATGCTTAATCATAACCATCAAACAATGGCTGTGCAAATTTGTTTATCTCATCGCTCTCGCCTCTCAAACTACCACCAAGCACTCCAAATCGGATTACACGATTCAACATCTTAAAACCCTCTAGTTTGTCGAGTTTAAAGCGTCATCTCAATCCAGCTATAAATCAGTAGATTCATCGCCAAAAACTCCGCCTATAGCAAGCCTAGGTGAAAACACTGTTTTTCTTTCACCAGCTGCTGTCGACTCTCCGAAAATGACTCAACAAGCCGTTGAAAAGCCAGATTGGTCTCGTTACAATCTTGAAGATAAAGGTAATCTTCTATTAGACATGTCTTACAATAATAGCTTGAATATAGAGAATGTTTCAGAAACTCACAAAACATAGTGTAGAGATTAAAAATTTGGTAGATAATATAGATAAAAGCAACGATAAAATAAAACAATTATCTGAAAATATAAATACTGTGAATAAGTCATTAACTGAAGTATCCAAGGCCCAAGCATCATCTACAGAAGAAGTCAAGAAAATTTCCAATGAAATTAAAGCGAATTCCCAAAAGTGTGATAAAAACGCTGCGTCGATTGTGTTGCTTAAATCAACTCTTGATTCTCTTAGTGATATTTAAAAAATTTGTCAGACTACGGAAACTCTTATGTCCTCTCAATTATTAATAACAGGTGTCTCAGATAATGTCAACAATGAATTAACTCCAAATTCAATAATACATCAAATATTTGATAAACTTAGTGCTGCTAATCTCACCAATGATATCTTAAGTATTCGGGAGTTCAAAGGTAAAAAGAAGCAAAGTTCATCAAATTTTCAGCAGACCTCGCATTCATTTATCATCAATCTAAAATCAACGCAAGTTTGTAATCATGTCATTGATGTGAAACGTCATTCACAAAAATTATTTGCCAAGGGCATCTTTAAAACTAAAGTAGAAATCGCTTCGGAAAGACAGATATTTATCAAGGAATTTCTGCATGTTAATGTTTACAACTTCTTGCAGCGTGTAAAAGCTAAAGCACATCAATTAAAAATTAAGTACGTTTGGATTTACAAAGGCAATATTTATGCTAAGAGAGATGAAAATTCAATTAAAATCCAGATAACAACTGAGGATGACTTAAAAAATTGCCAATAGCAATCATTAAATAAAGCAATTACCACAAATACTTCAATAAACATTCTAAATCTTAATATCAATAGTTATCTAGCGCACAGCCCAATTTGAATTACTAGTAAACGGACTTGAACCACATGTTATCACATGTTATCACAGTAGTTGAAACATGGCTAAATCCAGACATGCAGATTTATCTAAAAGATTATTCGACTTTGCGACGTGATCGAGGGTTAGTTAATGTAAACGGCAATTACATCAAAGGTCGTGGTGTAGTTTGTTTTATTCATAATGGTTTAAAGTCTAGATTACTTTACTCTTCGGAAGCTCAAGACGTGAGCAACTGGATCACACATTCTTGTTTCATCAATCTATCGAAGGCCACAAGAACAGTCTTCGATGCCGTTCATAGGAGGTTATGATTATCTATTTTGCGACTACAAATTAGATCCACCAATGAAATATGACAAAAAAATTAAATATCGGGACTTTAGAAATTGCAATCATGTAGCTCTAAAAGATGAACTCAATGAAAAACTAAGATTAACAAATACAAATAAAAATATTGGAGATGCTAATCTTTCATACTTAATAAAATCGGTCACATCCTCCTTAGATAATTTTGCACCACTTACGGAAAGAAAATTGAGCCGCCCAAAAAATCGTCGGTTAACTAATGCTTTAAAACAGGAATTTCGAGAGCGTGATGCGTTATATAAACGCGCACATCGCACTGGTGATCGCGAGTTACTCGTGCTATATATGAGCAAAAAAAAAGATCTGAAAAACAAATTGAACGCTGCTAGAAATGATTATTTCAAACAAATATTGGAAAATTCATCTCATCAATCTAGCATATGGACGAATTTAAAACGTATGGCGATCACTGAACTTAAGAAATCATCACCGTTAGATCATTTTTATGCTAATGATCTGAATGACTCCTATGCAAACATTTTGAAAAAGCACCCTTCTTGCTCTAAAGATTTCTTCATTGTAATACCTGCTCATGCTACTAGAAAAGTGAACAATTTATTTAACTGGACGCAAATAGATAATGTTGGTGTCACAAAAAATCTTCAACTTACTCTGCGAAAATCTAAAGGTAAAAGCCCTGATGTTTTAGATTTAAAATGGCTGAGAGACCACCTATCACAAATATCTATTTTTCTAATGACCATCTTCAATCGTTCTTTAGATACAGGAATCTTTCCTGATGTTTGGAAATCCGTATTTCAAGACCAGTAGCTAACATATCTCATCTTGCCAGCTATTTGAATAAATCATTGCAAACCAACTGGTTGATTATTTTGAGACTGATAATCTCCTCGATGATCATCAATCAGGTTTCAGAAAATTTCACAGCACTCAAGCGGTTTTATTGTTACTGAGTGATGAAATCTGAAAAGCGATTGACAGTCATGATTTAACTTACCTTTTATTATTTGATTTCTCAAAAGCTTTTGATTATGTCAAACCGGAGATACTATACACTATCATCTACGAAATGAGTTTCCCGATAGAAGTAATTTGTTGGTTTCAATCTTACCTCACAAATAGATCACAGTCAGTTCTTGATCCTGATTGTATTCAGACGAGTTTTATAAGTACTACCCCTGGAGTTACACAAATAATTAATGTAACGGAACCTAAGTCCACCTCCGCCAACCGGAAGCCGAGGCCTCGCCCTTTTGGGCATACTCGCGCTGCGCAAATCCCCTATCCTCTACCATAATATTATAAAAGCGGAACATTGAGCAAGCTCAATATTGGCGGATGTTGTAACCCTTAGGATCAGAGATCCTTTGCGTGTGGGTGCCGAACCAACAGCCACTACGAGTCCGACCTCAATTGGGCCCATGCACTCCTCCCGTCTCAGAAAAGAAAAAGATTCTTGGTCGAAGTGGGGCTTCGAATGGGCCTCCCCTAGCACCAATTTCATGTATTGGTCAACATACCACAGGTCAAGGGGGGGACATGAGTAGTTGAGCTGGAGGAGCCCCCCCCCCCCGAGAAATCAGATTGTGGGTTATAGTCCGCGCTAAACTACCGACCGAAGGTAATCTGTCGACGGTTGGTAGATATACTAGCTGTCAGTAAGTCCTGTTTTACCGACACTGCTAGATTGGCAGTCGGTAAGCTCTGATTTGGCAGTTGGTTAGCACTGTTTTATCTTCTGTTTTGAGATTGCCCATCAGTCAACTTGGTTTGCCTGTCGATAAGGTTGTGTTGGCGGTCAGTGAGCTATATTTTACAGACTAAAACATGCTTTTTAGGTTATTTTTGGATGTTTTTTTGAAGTTATGTACGATGGTGATCGCGTAAAGAAGTAACATACCCACATCTTTTACAAACTAGATTGGGTCATGGGCTGCCTACCAGATTAAAGGTGGTTGAGTAATTCGCATCACCGCCAGAGGTGGCACTAGCTGCCTTCCATCTACAGTTTGCGTTAGTGTGTGTACTTACGAGTGTAGTTGTTTCAAGTTTTATATATTGAAACTGAGGTATGGACAAGTACATGCGAGAAGCATGCGGAGACGTCATTGATTACGTCATCCAACAAGTTTGAGCTTGTTTCCAAATTGTAGTGGAGGTAGACAAATAATTTCTGAGCTCTTGAGCTCTCAGCACTTAGTCTATGTTGAAACATCTAAGTAAAAAGCCAGTGAAAAGTTTATACTGAAGATTTTTATAATATTTTTTGTCTTCGTTTTTTTTATCAATCACTTAAGTCATTTTACCTGTAAATTTAGATAAATATTTGATGCTTTATCAATGATCTTATTCAAGATTTCACGGCAGTAAATACATCCAATTTAAATTTGCTATCTGGTCAACATAAATGTACTTTTTTATATTATAACAAAAAATAAAAAATTAAATGTAATTATCCTAATATTGAAGATCTTACAGATCTGCCTATAGTAAAAATTATAATAATAATAATAATCCAATTTGAAAAGTGATTGTACATGCAAGAAATAAAGAATTGTACGACTGAGCATGCGCTGAACATTACTTGGTGGTTGGTAAAGAGAGACTGTCACACGCAAAAAAACAAATGACAGATTTTATTTGGATTTTCAATTTATTTTTATTGTTTGAAGAATAAACTCGCATCAAACAAAGTAATTCATAAATAATATAATATTGAAAGCAAAAAAGTATATAAATGATTCTCTAAAATATATCGATATAAAAAAAAAATGGTCACTTTTGGTCCGTGAATTTTATTGTTCGAAATGATAGAATACATCATCTTGCTATATAAATACAGCCGCGCATCGGTAATACTTTAGGTTAATTCTTTCACATACATTAAAAAATTACAAATACAAGTAAAATTTTATTGTTTCAAACTGTAAAAACTGATGCACTCTAAATATACTATTTTACAATTTGAAGAAAGCAATCATTATATACCGTTGTATATAAAATCAATTGTTCGACATTGAAAATTTTATTTATCATACTGAATGTTTTTTTACTTTTTTACTGTAAACTTAAATGTTCGAAACATTGAATGTTTGAGCTGAAACGTTAAATTATTATAATTTCAATTTTTTATCTACCAAACAGTAATTTCTATTACTTGTAACATGATTTATTTACATATTAACTTTAAATCTCAATATTCAAATTAAGATTATTATAATATATTCAATAAAACCAAGAAATAATATTAAATTGTGTTGTTGTTGTTGTTGTTGTTGTTGTTGTTGTTGTTGTTGTTGTTGTTGTTGTTGTTGTTGTTGTTGTTGTTGTTGTTGTTGTTGTTGTTGTTGTTGTTGTTGTTGTTGTTGTTGTTGTTGTTGTTGTTGTTGTTGTTGTTGTTGTTGTTGTTGTTGTTGTTGTTGTTGTTGTTGTTGTTGTTGTTGTTGTTGTTGTTGTTGTTGTTGTTGTTGTTGTTGTTGTTGTTGTTGTTGTTGTTGTTGTTGTTGTTGTTGTTGTTGTTGTTGTTGTTGTTGTTGTTGTTGTTGTTGTTGTTGTTGTTGTTGTTGTTGTTGTTGTTGTTGTTGTTGTTGTTGTTGTTGTTGTTGTTGTTGTTGTTGTTGTTGTTGTTGTTGTTGTTGTTGTTGTTGTTGTTGTTGTTGTTGTTGTTGTTGTTGTTGTTGTTGTTGTTGTTGTTGTTGTTGTTGTTGTTGTTGTTGTTGTTGTTGTTGTTGTTGTTGTTGTTGTTGTTGTTGTTGTTGTTGTTGTTGTTGTTGTTGTTGTTGTTGTTGTTGTTGTTGTTGTTGTTGTTGTTGTTGTTGTTGTTGTTGTTGTTGTTGTTGTTGTTGTTGTTGTTGTTGTTGTTGTTGTTGTTGTTGTTGTTGTTGTTGTTGTTGTTGTTGTTGTTGTTGTTGTTGTTGTTGTTGTTGTTGTTGTTGTTGTTGTTGTTGTTGTTGTTGTTGTTGTTGTTGTTGTTGTTGTTGTTGTTGTTGTTGTTGTTGTTGTTGTTGTTGTTGTTGTTGTTGTTGTTGTTGTTGTTGTTGTTGTTGTTGTTGTTGTTGTTGTTGTTGTTGTTGTTGTTGTTGTTGTTGTTGTTGTTGTTGTTGTTGTTGTTGTTGTTGTTGTTGTTGTTGTTGTTGTTGTTGTTGTTGTTGTTGTTGTTGTTGTTGTTGTTGTTGTTGTTGTTGTTGTTGTTGTTGTTGTTGTTGTTGTTGTTGTTGTTGTTGTTGTTGTTGTTGTTGTTGTTGTTGTTGTTGTTGTTGTTGTTGTTGTTGTTGTTGTTGTTGTTGTTGTTGTTGTTGTTGTTGTTGTTGTTGTTGTTGTTGTTGTTGTTGTTGTTGTTGTTGTTGTTGTTGTTGTTGTTGTTGTTGTTGTTGTTGTTGTTGTTGTTGTTGTTGTTGTTGTTGTTGTTGTTGTTGTTGTTGTTGTTGTTGTTGTTGTTGTTGTTGTTGTTGTTGTTGTTGTTGTTGTTGTTGTTGTTGTTGTTGTTGTTGTTGTTGTTGTTGTTGTTGTTGTTGTTGTTGTTGTTGTTGTTGTTGTTGTTGTTGTTGTTGTTGTTGTTGTTGTTGTTGTTGTTGTTGTTGTTGTTGTTGTTGTTGTTGTTGTTGTTGTTGTTGTTGTTGTTGTTGTTGTTGTTGTTGTTGTTGTTGTTGTTGTTGTTGTTGTTGTTGTTGTTGTTGTTGTTGTTGTTGTTGTTGTTGTTGTTGTTGTTGTTGTTGTTGTTGTTGTTGTTGTTGTTGTTGTTGTTGTTGTTGTTGTTGTTGTTGTTGTTGTTGTTGTTGTTGTTGTTGTTGTTGTTGTTGTTGTTGTTGTTGTTGTTGTTGTTGTTGTTGTTGTTGTTGTTGTTGTTGTTGTTGTTGTTGTTGTTGTTGTTGTTGTTGTTGTTGTTGTTGTTGTTGTTGTTGTTGTTGTTGTTGTTGTTGTTGTTGTTGTTGTTGTTGTTGTTGTTGTTGTTGTTGTTGTTGTTGTTGTTGTTGTTGTTGTTGTTGTTGTTGTTGTTGTTGTTGTTGTTGTTGTTGTTGTTGTTGTTGTTGTTGTTGTTGTTGTTGTTGTTGTTGTTGTTGTTGTTGTTGTTGTTGTTGTTGTTGTTGTTGTTGTTGTTGTTGTTGTTGTTGTTGTTGTTGTTGTTGTTGTTGTTGTTGTTGTTGTTGTTGTTGTTGTTGTTGTTGTTGTTGTTGTTGTTGTTGTTGTTGTTGTTGTTGTTGTTGTTGTTGTTGTTGTTGTTGTTGTTGTTGTTGTTGTTGTTGTTGTTGTTGTTGTTGTTGTTGTTGTTGTTGTTGTTGTTGTTGTTGTTGTTGTTGTTGTTGTTGTTGTTGTTGTTGTTGTTGTTGTTGTTGTTGTTGTTGTTGTTGTTGTTGTTGTTGTTGTTGTTGTTGTTGTTGTTGTTGTTGTTGTTGTTGTTGTTGTTGTTGTTGTTGTTGTTGTTGTTGTTGTTGTTGTTGTTGTTGTTGTTGTTGTTGTTGTTGTTGTTGTTGTTGTTGTTGTTGTTGTTGTTGTTGTTGTTGTTGTTGTTGTTGTTGTTGTTGTTGTTGTTGTTGTTGTTGTTGTTGTTGTTGTTGTTGTTGTTGTTGTTGTTGTTGTTGTTGTTGTTGTTGTTGTTGTTGTTGTTGTTGTTGTTGTTGTTGTTGTTGTTGTTGTTGTTGTTGTTGTTGTTGTTGTTGTTGTTGTTGTTGTTGTTGTTGTTGTTGTTGTTGTTGTTGTTGTTGTTGTTGTTGTTGTTGTTGTTGTTGTTGTTGTTGTTGTTGTTGTTGTTGTTGTTGTTGTTGTTGTTGTTGTTGTTGTTGTTGTTGTTGTTGTTGTTGTTGTTGTTGTTGTTGTTGTTGTTGTTGTTGTTGTTGTTGTTGTTGTTGTTGTTGTTGTTGTTGTTGTTGTTGTTGTTGTTGTTGTTGTTGTTGTTGTTGTTGTTGTTGTTGTTGTTGTTGTTGTTGTTGTTGTTGTTGTTGTTGTTGTTGTTGTTGTTGTTGTTGTTGTTGTTGTTGTTGTTGTTGTTGTTGTTGTTGTTGTTGTTGTTGTTGTTGTTGTTGTTGTTGTTGTTGTTGTTGTTGTTGTTGTTGTTGTTGTTGTTGTTGTTGTTGTTGTTGTTGTTGTTGTTGTTGTTGTTGTTGTTGTTGTTGTTGTTGTTGTTGTTGTTGTTGTTGTTGTTGTTGTTGTTGTTGTTGTTGTTGTTGTTGTTGTTGTTGTTGTTGTTGTTGTTGTTGTTGTTGTTGTTGTTGTTGTTGTTGTTGTTGTTGTTGTTGTTGTTGTTGTTGTTGTTGTTGTTGTTGTTGTTGTTGTTGTTGTTGTTGTTGTTGTTGTTGTTGTTGTTGTTGTTGTTGTTGTTGTTGTTGTTGTTGTTGTTGTTGTTGTTGTTGTTGTTGTTGTTGTTGTTGTTGTTGTTGTTGTTGTTGTTGTTGTTGTTGTTGTTGTTGTTGTTGTTGTTGTTGTTGTTGTTGTTGTTGTTGTTGTTGTTGTTGTTGTTGTTGTTGTTGTTGTTGTTGTTGTTGTTGTTGTTGTTGTTGTTGTTGTTGTTGTTGTTGTTGTTGTTGTTGTTGTTGTTGTTGTTGTTGTTGTTGTTGTTGTTGTTGTTGTTGATTTTCTTCACATTCACCAAATGCATCATGAATAAGTCGATATAAATCCGAAATAATTCCATCAACACTGTAATTTGTCGCTAACTTAGCGTCATCATCAACAATGGTTTGAAAACACCATGTCAGCATTTCATTGTCAACTGTCAACATTACTTGATCATTGTAAAAGGTCAACACACAACCTTCCCATGGCTCATTGTTTGCTCGTGTACCTTTTAACTGATGTCTAATAATTTTCACTGTACAAGTGTTTTCAGACGATTGTCTTGGCCAAATAACTGAATAGCATAGAAAATTTTTCAATGATTGAAAACTTGTAGAGTTTTAATTTACATTTATAATAATAATAATAATTACTTCATACATTGTGTTCACCATCACTTTCTATCGGAATCATTTCTGGCCATTGATTTATCAGTAAGTTCCTCGAAAAAATATATTTCGACGCAATAGACTCCACATCTTCAGGAACTTTCAACCACCAAGTTAACTTTTTTGTAATGATAGTTATTGTTAAAGCGAGGTCTCTTACGATAATGTCGCAACCATCAAATTTTTCGCCACTGAGGATGGTGAGACGAAGCTGCGTCGAAATTTAATTTTTTAATTCCTTTTCTGAAATGTTCTCAGATTGAATTGGAATTATGCATTCATATGCAAGATTCTTCCCCATCTACGTAAAACTATTTACTATTATTATTGTAAAAACATAAATTTTTTTTATTTCTCAAACAAAAAAAAATGATATGATCAAAAAAATATTCACACACATACCCCCCCCCCCCCCCCAACCACACACACACACACACACACTTTCCTCGCCGCACTTATCCAGACTAATTTTTTTGTTATATATATCTTGTCCGTAGTGCAAAAACTTTATATTTCTTACAAAATTATAGATTATTTAAACATCTATTAAATAGATAAATGAATGAATTATGTTTATTTTGTCGATTTAATTTTATATATCAATTATGCAAACACTTTATTCTTGAAATTTTGAATTATGTATTAATTTTTCAATTATTTAATTAATTCAATTATCACACACACGCTAATTTATTCAATCTGATGTTTGAATAAATTATATATCGACAAATAGTATATTACTTACGTTGAATTAAACAAAATCTCGTTCGTCATCAAATTGATCAGTTATGACGATAATCATCTCTTTAATCAATATACAAAAATAATACGCGAGAAAAATTCAAAAACAAGTCAGCTAGGTAAAACAATTTTTCAAATAATGTTTTATCAAAAATATTTTTGGTTAGATAATTAAGAAAAAATTTTGTTAGATAATTTTGAGAAAATTTTATCAAGCAATATTATGTTTAATTCAAGAATTATGAATTAAAAAATTAATAATAAAGAAATTCAAATCTAAATAAAGTCCGCCATCTAACGGTAAAACATTAAAGTAATAATCAATACATCTAATCGTTAGTGGTGGTAAAATCAAATCTATCCAAAAATAAACTTACCTTTTGTCTTAAACAAAATATATATATATATATATATATATATATATATATATATATATATAACGTTCTCTTCTATTTCACGCGTCCCACGGCGGAGTGTGGTTGGCGCTCAATAGCCGTTATGGCTCCCGTTGTTAAAAACTGAAAATAAAATAATAACAAAACCAAAATGTCCCACCTGGAGTTCGCCTGAATCTCCCTGGACTCGCAGCTTTGCTCAGGCTGGGTTAGACAACCTAGTTGGGCGCCAGTTCGTGTGTCCCACGAACAAAATTAACTCAAAATAAAACAACGGAGAAAAATGAAAATGAAAATAAAAATAAATTACAGGGTAACAGTTTAAGATTTCAGGAAAAGGAAAGCAAGAAAAAGATAGCAGTACTTTAAATAAATAAATTTAAATAACTACCGGGTTGATGACCATTTGCTTCAAATATATTTTAAATTAAAATTTAATTAATCAAATATATCGCATGCTCACATAACAATATCAAAAAATTAATAGTAGTTCACTTACAACAAAAATAAAGATAGTATGCGTATACCAAAATTATAATCAAAATAATAATGCCGATTAAACAATAAGCATATCAAACGCAAAAATAACTTATCGAACCTGCAAAATATAATCACTCGTCTGTGATTAGCATAGGAACATATAAATATTAGTAAGTAATAATCTCACTCGCACGTAAACATAAACAAACTAAATATAATGCACGGAGAACAATCTCAGAATAATACTTCAATAGTTGTAAATTATTATATCACTCGCAAGTGAATAGAAAGTATTAAATAAATTAATCTCATATAGGAATTTACAGTATTTCCAGTAAGAATTCCCAGTAATTTTCAATGGTGAATTTTACTGTATTCACAAAATAATATTATTCTATACGTGATAAGTAAAATAATAAAATAATAATACGCTCCAAAAATTAATTATAAAAATAATAACTCAAATTAATAATAAATGATAATGAAAAATAACCAAACATTTATCACACTCAACATTTGGTAAAATAATACTGAATATTTTCACTGACTGTATTCGTATCTACTGAGTATTATATTCACGCATTCCATCATATGCTTATGACCAATTACTAATACTCAGAATTCCCTGTTTCGCTTACTCTTATGCTATAGACAAATGATCACCAACTCGGGAACCAAAATTACACGCCAATGTACTAGCCAAAAAGTACTTACAGTTTACGTATTATTCAACTCCCTTGGTTGCACACTAATACGGTAAATGTATTTTCCTTTATGCGGTTTACCAAAATACTCAAATAATGCCAATAGGTTTATATTATCTACACAACATACCAAATGGCGACAAATTTATAATTATTTTAATGTAACAGAGCACACACGCTACTCTTACAGAGACTTTCCCACATCTGACCATGGCAGCACGTGAATCTCACGCCGGCACCTAGGCCAACGCCATTTTGTCGTATATCTCACTTTGACCAATGGAGATATACAACTGTCGCATGTTATTTTTTTTACACAGTACCACCAACGTACTACATAACTTTGGCCGTGTAATTTATCAAGTTCCCGACGCTAAACGACCAATTGTATCTTTCATAATTAATTCTTAATATGATTTACCGGTAAATCAACCAATGATTTATTCATAAAACTAGTAGATTTATTTATAATAAATAAATCTACGGATGCCAACTGTTGCGTTGACGCGCATGCGCCAACCAATTCAAAATAATCATAAGCACATAAATGAAATGCGCAACTATTTTTCCGTGCGCTACAAAATCCAAATATATGCTTAAAGTAATCAGTGAAATATCCTGATTCAAATACAATTTATACCTAAGAAATCAATGAAGTATTATTAACGCAATAATTAAATAAAATCTTACATGTAAACAAACAATAATTATAATGGCAATGTCGGATGAGACGTGTGAGCAGCGTGTGCTGCCTTCTGTTGCTCACCGACCTGATGCGAGACTGCCGCGATATCTAAATATCGTGACATATATATATATATATATATATATTTATCTTTATGCATACTCTGGTAGTCAGCAAGTTGGCATGAATGACTGAAACTTGACTGTTGTATGTAAGTTGACGTTAAAATTGTCATCAACATATGAAATTCAGCATGGTAGGGCACTATGTTGATGACACATTATTATCAATTTTTGACCATCAGAATGTATTCAAATTATTTGATAGTTCAATTTAAATAATAATAATTAATTATAATTAATTATAAGGTTAAAACAATTTCTTTGGTTATAAAAATGTTAACAATTGTTTAATATCATTTTAAAAATATTAATTGTAAGAAAAAGGTTGAATTACAACAAGTTCAATTCTATTTTTTGATTTAAATATCAATTTCTACATTTTCCAAAAGCGTGCAAGTAATTATTATTATTTTTTCAAAACGCGGGAAATTTAAAATTGATCGTTAATGGTGGTGGTGGTGATAAATTCAACTTGTTGTCATTAAAATGTGATAACAAGTTATTTCTGTAGGTTGATGTCAACTTACCATCAGTTTTGACTGCCAGGATGTATTTAAATTATTTAATAATTCAATTGAAATAATAATTAATTATAAAGTTAGATCATTAAGCTATTCTATAGGTTATAAAAAAGTGAACAATCACTTAATACCTTTAAAAAAAAAAAATAATTGTCAGTAAAAGGGTAAGAAAAAAAGAGAAAAAATAGAATAACATCAAGTTTAATTTTATGAATTACTTAAAAATCCAATTTTTTTAAATTATTACATTTTCAAGAGCGCAAAAGTAATTATTGTTGCTCAATTTACAGTGATATTGACAAAAATTGTTAGCGCAAAAGTAATTATTGTTGCTCAATTTACAGTGATATTGACAAAAATTGTTGTTCAGTAATTTTATATTTTTCAACGCGGGAACTTTGAAATCATCTAAATCAATTACGATTTTTTTGCTTCCAATTAAATTTTGGATCAATAATTTTTGCTTAAAACCTTTTACATAAATATATTTGTAATTATAAGTGACATGTTCAATTTTTTCTTTAAGCTTTAAATATTGCGTTTTTCCAGCATCCCAGGTGATTCCATGATGATAATATGTTACCCAGGTATTCAAGCGTTGACACTGATTTGATAATAATGTCCAATCACAAGGTGGTTTGAATAACGTACATGACATTTCTTCAACACCATCAATTTTATGTTGGACTGTAATTGAAGCAAGTTCTTTTACAATAAACTGATTGTGTGAGCCTTTAAATCCTTGGACATCTATTATCATTTTCATTTTGATAGCTCATATCTCGACTATGAATCACTGAATAATTAACAAATCCAGCACAGCTATTTGTTATTATCCTCCACTACACTTTTTTAAATTGATTATATTTGAATTTCATTGGTTAATTTTAAAACTGCGCAGTAGAAAATTCCAGAAAATCTATTTTTAGACTGATGACTTATTTATGTGCAGGAATAAACTTGTTTTCTTTGTTTGATTTTATAACTGCGTAGTAGAAAGTTCCAGAAGATCTATTTTTAGACTGATGACTCATCCATGTGCAGGAAAAAACTTGATTTCTTTGTTTGGTTTTATAAGTGCGCAGTAGAAAGTTTGAGAAGATCTATTTTTAGACTGATGACTCATGCATGTGCAGAAATAAACTCGTTTTCTTTGTTTGATTTTCAAACTGCGTAGTAGGTGGCGTCATACCATTGTGTCGCGCCATCTAGCGTTTTAGGTTATGTTGTAGGTTATGTTGACACGTTATTCTAGAGGATTTCACTACTTTTTGTTTGGTAATGTAGGTACTTTTGGGGCGACATCTATTTTTTACGGCGTCATTTATAACGTCACAGGTTGTTCTGGAACTTTCTACTGCGCAGCTGATGAGCCGTCTCCCACCTATAAAAGAGGCGCGTGAGACCATACTCCACAAAAAAGAAGTACGAGTCTCTGAATAAAGTACGAATATCTGCTCAAATATTCTCTGACGTTTACTGTGTTAAAGTTCTTAGTGAAGTTCTCTGTGAAGTTCTCTACGGTTTTTTAAATTATTTTTTTACAAAAAATTATAAACAATTTTTAGTTTAAGTGAAGTGCATTGCCATTATTTTTTTAGTGCAACTGACACTTATTAGTTATTAATTTATTTGTGCAACTGATACTTATTAGTTTTTAATTTTTTGTGCAACTGACACTTATTAGTTTTTAATTTTTTTTGCAACTGACACTTATGGAATAGTTTTTTAGTGCAAAAGACGCATTTTTTTTATTTGTGAACTATTGATAAAAAAAAAAATATTTAAAATGGCGTGATTAGTTGATGCACTTCACGGTTTGGTGAATTCTGTTGCACAATCATACAATGATTTACAGTTAGAGTCAGTGAATGAAGAACATTGCGAGAGGTGCTATCAGGTGTGTGTTGAGACAATTGAATATTTTAAGACTATTTTGGCAGATCCACAATCGAGTGTTCAAATTAAGAGAAGTGTTCAATCAAGTATAGTGCTTTTGTGCTGGTATGGCGATCAATTTGCTCAACTCAGCGGCCTGGCTACAGGTGGTGATTTGAGAATGCGTCATCGACTCATCAAATGGCAAGATCTCGATAACGCTTTCTCGAAAAACATTCGATATGGGTGTGTCACAAATCTTGCTCACACAGATTTGAGAGAATTATTGAACGATTCTCGAGACTTGGCTTTTGAAAAAATCTAAGAAATGTTGGGGGATGTTGCTGGGATGAAAATCAACGTCGAACTTATATGCAAATTCAGAAATGAAAAAATTAATGACGTCGTTGATGAAACTAAATCTTTCAACACTACAAGTCGGGAAATTACACCCACAACATCTCTCGCTGATTGGTATGCTGAGAATGTCAACGTGAACTTATTATAAAAGGTTGAAGAGTTCAATCAAAAGGACTCGGGGTGGAGATTACTTGAGATCCATAGCTTGATCATCACAATGTCCAGATATGTGCCTCTACAAGCTGGAGCATCAACTTTTGTCAGACTGCCCAAAGATATTCAGATGAAACGTGCAGTCTTAAACATCGAGAACCACGACGAGTACTGCTTTCTCTGGTGTGTTGTAGCAGCAACCCACGAAGCTCACACTGGACATCCGGAGAGGACAACATCGTACCCTCATTACAGCAGCGTACTTCAGTATGAAGGTATTGATTTTCCAATTACCCCGAGAGAGATTCCAAAATTTGAAACTTTAAATAATTTGTCAATCAATGTATACGGTATTGAGTCAGAATTTAACGGTTTCGGGGATGAAAAAAGTATCATTATACCATTGTAGTTAAGTGAGAATTATAAGTCTGATGTAAAAAAAATTCATCTTTTAATTGTGCAGGCGAACGTAAATTTGAATATGTCTAATGAAAATGATTATAAAAATTATAAGTCTGTTTATCATTTTGCCTTAATAAAAAATCTATCGCGATTAGTGAAAAATCAAATTTCTAAGGTACATTGTAAATTATATTTCTGTGATCGATGTTTAGGTCACTTTAAAACAGGAACATCTATCAATAACCACAATGATGACTGTTTCTAATTAAATAAAGTCCGTATGGAATTTCCTACTAATGAAAACAAAATATTAAAATTTAAAAATTATCGTAATGAAGACTCGGTACCGTTTGTTGTCTACGCAGACTTAGAGTGTACACTAGAGCCTCAGGGGGATGATGATATTAAAAAAAACCTCCTACTCAGCATTCCATTTTATCATCACTGTAATTATGACAATAATTTGTCAAAATTTAAAATTAATCGATCATCTGATTGCGTAAAGTGGTTTGTCAATAAACTTGAAAATTTTGCATTTGAAGTTGAGCAGTATTTAAAAAATCCTATACCTATGAAACCACTTGACAAACAGCAACAAAAGAGTCATGATCGGTCAACTGTTTGTCATATTTGCGAAAAAACAGTAGCCTCTGGTAAAGAGAAATGCTATGATCATTGCCATTTTACGGATAACTATCGTGGACCTGCACACATCTCATGCAATCTAAGTTACCCAAAATCTCATGTAATACCGGAGTTTTTCACAATTTATCTGGATATGATTCTCATTTTTTAATTAAATCATTATCAACTGTTTTTGAAGGTAAAGTTACATTATTACCAATTAATAAAGAGCGATATATCTCATTTACAAAGTTTATTGATGATATATCTGTGTCTTTACGCTTTATAAATGCATGTAGATTCATAGCATCAAGTTTAGAAAAATTAGCATCCTATCTTGATGATGACAATAAACAAATCACAAAACTTCATTACCCAGATCCGGAAAAATTTCAATTAGTTACTCGCAAGGGTGTATTCCCGTATGAATAGATTACAAACATTGATGAGCTTTATGACAAATAGTTGCCCGATCAAAACTCATTTTTTTCAAAATTATCTAATAATGGTATAACTGACGATAATTATGCATTTGCTCAACTTGTCTGGAATAAATTTAACATCAGTGCATTAGGCGAGTACTCGGATCTATATCTTAAGACTGATGTACTACTATTGGCCGATGTATTTAAAAATTTCAGACAAAGTTGTTTAAATAATTATAACTTAGACCCGCCGCACTATTATACAGCGCCCGGATTAGCTTTTGATGTAATGTTGAAATACACCAATGTGGAACTTGAACTGTTGACTGATCCCGAAATGGTACTTTTCAGTGAGAAAAGTATACGAGGTGGAGTGTCTCAGTGTACTAATAGGTACGCGAAGGCCAAGAATCGGTACATGGGTAATGAATTTGATGTTAACAAACCCGAGTCATACTTGATGTATTTTGACGTCAATAATTTGTATGGCGCTTTGTAATAAGTATGCCACTACCTAAAGGCTGATTTGAGTAGGTAGATGAAAATGATTTAAATAATCTAAATAACTTTGTAAATACCAATGCCACTGTAGGATTTATTTTAGAAGTAGACTTGCACTATCCTCAGGAGCTACATGAGCTACACAAAGATTTATCATTTTGTCCTGAGCACTTTTTACCCCCAGGTAGCAAGTCTACTAAATTATGTACAACACTGTATGATAAAAATAAATACATAATACATTGTGAAAACTTAAAACAATGTTTAGATTTAAAAACGCAGTTGAAAAAAATTCATCGCGTACTTAAATTTGAGCAATCCCCATGGCTAAAGACATACACCGACGAGAATACAGACTGTAGGAAGGCTGCCCAAAATAAATTTGAGAAGAATTTCTTCAAACTCATGAATAATGTAGTCTTCGGTAAGACTATGGAGAATGTTAGGAAACACAAAGATGTTCAATTGGTTACAAGATGGTCTGGTCGATATGGTGCATCAGACCTTATTCGTAAACCTAACTTCCATAGTCTTACTATCTTTGACAAAGACATGGTTATAGTGGAAATGAAAACAACCCAGGTATATTTTGATAAACCGATTTACACTGGGTTCGCGATTTTAGATTTATCAAAAACATTTATCTATGATTTCCACTATAACTATGTCAAACAGAACTTCACAAACCAACAATCTAAGTTGATGTACACGGACACTGACAGTTAAATTTACCACTTTACAGTACCAGACATCTGCGAAATCATGAAACGTGATATTTCCAAATTTGATACGTCGGACTACGCCCTACGAAATTTGTACAATATACCGATCGCAAACAAAAAGGTCCCAGGTCTAATGAAAGACGAGAATGATGGGAAAATTATGACTCATTTCACCGGACTTAGGGCCAAACTATATGTGTACAAAATTATGAATGATAACAACACTAAAAAACGAGCACAGGGAATCAAAGGTCCGACGTTGCGAACTATCACGTTTAAAGATTTCGAGAGATGTCTTCCCGATCACATTAACTTGACAAAGGAACAGTACTTAATCAAAAGTTCCAAACACGACGTGACGACAGTAGCACAGCATAAAATTGCCTTAAGCTGGATAGATGACAAAACGACAACTTTTGGACAACTAAACTGACACATTGCCATGGAGATTCAAATCAAATGATGATTTTGATGATGATGAAAATGTTACAGCTATTAAAAAAAGAAATTTTTTGTAAAAAAAAATAAATAAAAAATTTTGTAAAAATTAGTTTTTTAAGTATTAGTATTTTAAGTATCCATATCCCTATTAATACCCAGGGGCGAGTGCTTACTAGCAGTTCCACCCTGTCCTATAACCCTGAGCGCTCAACAGCAGTTCGGGTTTCCTTTAAATTTCCTGCCGATTTTCCATCCATTCACCTGCTGCTTTAATAAAAATATGGAGTTGGAACCAGCACCGAAAATACTTTAAATCGCGAAAAACAATTAAAATTAATAATTAATAAAATAATCGACGACCACGAACCACCAGGGGTCTATAGACACTCTAACGAGGCCAAACCTAGATAAAATTAAATAATGAAAAATTATTTTTATTTTTAATTAATTTTGGGTAATTTCCCAAAACGTAACAGTGGTGCTGTGTCCAGGATGGTCTTAGATTATTTATGATTATTAAGATTGAAAACTTTGTGACAAGCTGTGATCAATGATGATAAGTGAAAGTTAGTTTTTAAATTTCAATTTTCGTGAAGGAACAATTATGATTATTTGTGAACTTAATAATTTTAAATTTTGGTGATGCGAATTGGAACTACTATTTAAACCTATTTACGAATAAAATATTTGTAAAGTGACATTAATTAGCCAAAATAAATTGAAAGTAAGTTAATAAAAATAAATCAATCGATCAAAATTGATAAATGCGTTGTTAACGTGAATTAAAAATATCATTAGACGCCAGATGTACTTTTGACTTGAAACTTATTAGTTTTATTTATGAACTTTAATTGACTATTTTATATTATCGGTGTGATAAAATTGTTAAGCTGATGCGAAGTAAATTAAGTGAGCGATAAACCAAATTTGCAAATGTCGATAGTGTATCGGACCTTTTCGGTAAATGAATTAATTTAGTGACTTCAGGGAATAAAGTGAAACTCAACGAAGGTGATACGTTGTGCGTTTAATTTCAATTTTAACGTAACTTATAATGTAAACCGTTTTTATTTTCACGACGGAGACGTGAAACAAACCCGGAGGCGTATGTGGTCACCCAAGTGTATCAAAAAAATTATAAATAACGATAATAATCATAACTAAAAATAATAAATAATTACAAATAAATTAAAGGTGTGCCTGGACCAGCTCCTCAGTCTGAGTTAGTGCACGAGGGCGCCAGCCCGTTTTTACAAAACGGACAAAACCAATAACTAATCAGGGGAGAGATCACGGGACAAAATCTCGAGCGAGAATGTATGCACCAAGCGGAATGACAACCAAACAAATATATAATGAATAAAAAATAATAACAAGGAATAATTAGTACTAAATATATCCAGGAAACAAATAAATAAATATTGGCTATCAGTGGGTTTCTTTTATGAAAGTATTTAATTAAAAATATATTTAAATAAACTCAACAAATGATTAAAATACCTAAATAATTAATATAATTAATTCTTTATAACAAGATTTTATTAAAGAATAATATGCTCATAGAAGCCAAATAATAATAATAATAATCAATTCAATTTAAATAATATTATTAAATTATCTACTGGGGAAACCAAATTACAAATTACAAGTTTTTAACCCAATATAATTAATGTAGATCGTAAACAAATAAAATAATACTAATCTTTTCCTTTATATTATATTATTTACTCTGGGGAGAGAAAGACGCGGGTACTCAATACATATTTGGCAACACTGGGTTGCATACCATTAAATTATAAAATAAATTTTACCCAGAGAAATAATATTTTAAGTACTGTTGTAAGACAAGGAGCTACATACGCTATCCTTGTCTAATCTTCTAAGGAATTTTATTCGACGCGTCTTCGTACATATGCACCCAAATGCCTTGACGGACGCCGAATATATTCAACTCATTATAACAATAACTCAGGTTCAATTATTTATGAAACAAATACCGCGATCAACTTTACTGAAGGACCAGCGATAGCCGATGCAACAAATGATGATACAATTGACTTACCGGCGTTGATAATAATTTACTTCTGGAACTATTTAACCATAACAATACTCAAACTATACTTTTGATTTAATATAATAAGATACTAATTATTCAAATTAAACAAACTTTAGCTCTGTAATTATTCCATTAAGGCTACTGGGCCAGAACAATTTACTCAAAAATAATCACGGACAACAACACGTACTATCTTTACAAAATCCCGGTCCTCTCTCATTATTTTTCGTTGATTTTTCCGAGGGAGGGGTATCACTCCCGTGTTATCCCCTCTTATGACCTCGGACCCGAAATTTTCAATTAAAATAAAATATTCAAAATCATTAAACGGCCTGAGTTATGTTATAATAATGAATTAAACAATATTTCTTATTTATCAACATAAACATAATAATTATTAACTCTTTAAACGATAACATAATAATTATTTCAGTGCATCACGTGGCTGGAGAAAAATATTGATTTTTATCCCCACTATATCGACTTTCCCTTCGGTCGATATTTTTATATATGCTCTACACACACGCGTGCTACTGACTGAAATGAAAATATCGATTAAGTACATAAATTCAAAATAATTATCAAAACATTTATATAAACATAATAAACAATAATATCAATGAATTCATAATTAAATCATACTAAAACAATCTATCAAAATAATATAAATATTTAAATAATAATAAATTATCATAAATAAATGCGCTTGATTTGAGCTAGAAGGTGTTGTCAAATTCACGGCGAGATGGAAAAGCGCGCGCAGCGATTCACGTTTGAATCGCTACGTGACAAACTTTAATCGACAATGTTCTCTAGTGACTTGACTTGTAAAAATAAATTCTCTCGTGTAATTAATTTAAAAAAATAGTGAATTTCAATTTTACAATACATTTGATTTATGAAAATCAAGAATTTAACAGTTGAGATATTTAACCGTTGGAGTCTTAATAACATTAAGTATGTGTTATTTCATTCTAATAATACGAGTATCGACGAACTATTTAAATGCGCAAACTCTATACCAAGTGATCGTTCATCATAAAATTATTTTGTGCGATGCAAGCCGTGTCACTGGTAACTTTGCAATTTCTGGATGAATTAAACCATTGGAGGCTCACCGGAAGTAAGATGATTCTTTTTGACAATGTCATTTAACTTGACATGGTGTAACCTTCGGCCGTCGGAGCACTAGTATTAGGGAGATATTAATATACATGAACCGAAATCAAAATTGATTTTCCTCAATAAATGAGTGTCAGAATCGATTAATTAATTCAGTTTTATTGGTAAAAATTGTTGCTACGGACAATAAATAAAATGTTTTCGAGTGTTATTAATATCTACGCGATATTATTATATTGTGCATGAAAATTTGTTTATTTTCTGCAGCTAATTAATTCTTTAATCACCGCTGGATGAACTACAAAACACATAATTTAAACTAACGATTATGCTTTGAGAATTGTTTTATTTTATTTGAATCAATTTCTATGAATTAATTATTTTTATATTTAAAAATATAATTAAAATTGTTGCTACGGAACTTTAAAGGTGTTTTCGCGATTATATTTGAATATATTACGCGATAGAAATTATTTTACTATTATGCGGAAAATACTGCGTGGATATTTTGGGTAAATATTTTAATTATGGTTTCTTTGACAATCACTTTAGTTTCTTTTGGGATCAGTCGAGATTCTCGTCGCTGATTTAGCGAAGAGTATGTCCAGGTATACTGTAAAAGCAAGATGTAGTCGCTATATCACGATCAGGTCTCAAAGCTGATCTTAATTAGTTTCAAATGAAGCATAATCAAAATATTTTTCCACCACGGATCTTTATTTAGCTTAAAACGGAATATTTTATATTGCGATTCGCGACAACAACTTTACAATTAAGTTGGAAAAATTAAATTCCGAATTTTTATTTATTTAAGTCCAAATAAATGTATTGTGAACTTATTTCAAATTTTTTAGATCATCAATATAGATATCTTTATGAAAATGCATTAAAAATTATGATAATTATCATATAAATTTAAGGATCAAATCATTTCAATGATTTTAATATCATAGACTTCTAAAATGAATTATCAATATAATGTTTCGATATCGGAGACGGAACTCTTGATGAAAAGACAAAATCGTTTGCGAGATCGATTACTTACGTTTCGGGAACAAGAATCGAGCAGATGTAGACCATTGCCGGTAGTAGAATCGGAATCTACAAAATTAAAAGCCCGTTTCTTAAAAGAGACTGTGATGGGCGAAAAACAAAATTATTTACGAGCTCGATTACTTGCGTTTCGGGAGCAAGCATCAAACGGATGCAGGATTCTACCTGTAGTAGAATCTGAGTCGCTAAAATTGAAAGCTCGTCGCGAAAATGAAATCGTGTTACGCGAGTTTCAAAGAAAATTAAATTCAAAAATAAATTCCGACATTTGTAATAGATCGGAAAAATTTGATAAATTCAACACTGCTTGTGTTAGGACAGTAGTCTACTCGAGTAAACTTGAGCATGAAAACGTACCACTTATAAATATTTTAATTGAAAATTCATATAATTTGAAGCCAATGAATGATTTCAATTGTCTGAGTAATAGTTCGAGTCACGCGTATGTCAATAAAGAGCTGCCTGTACTTTTAATGTCAGGAGCTCATTCGGTTCGGTCTGCTCAAGGTTTATTGAGAGCCGAAAATTTAAACAACCGGGTTGACGAGCTTGTTGTTGCCGCAACCACGGAAAGTGAAATTATGCCAACCCGAGCCAATAAAGTTTTTAAAGTTGAGCATACGTGTAAAAATCACCGCGTTGAATTTTTGAATTCAAAAACAATTAAAAATAAAGAACTACTTTACTGCTCAGTGGAGAGTAAAGAAGGAAATAATGACAGTCAATCATTGGGCTCAAAAATTACTTCGCCATTGTGAGTTGTTTCAAAAGGAAACAATCCACAAAATGAAAGGCAGGAAAAAGTTTATAAACATTATTATCTTAATGTAAAAGGTAATTTTAGTGGTCCTACGTTTTTAGGCTCAAACTTGATGAAAAATGTATTTTATACGATGTTCGATATTACAGGTATATTTAACCTGTTAATTTAAATTAAAAATAGTTTACAATTTTGTCTTATCATAAATATATATATAAAAATAATATCTGTAAGATAAGATTAAAAGTACCTCCAGATAGATATAAATTATTGGAGATTAATTTTGATTATGGTAATATTATATACCTGAAAATAAGCGCTAATTTGGACCGCAAGAGATTAGACATTAATGATTTATTTTTAATCTTATTAAACATAAAGAACTCAGAAGATCATTTAATGTTAATGTATTATATCAATTTTATTTTTATCGAAACGCTATTAAGTCATTGTATACGACTTTATGAAACTGATTTAATCCGGTGGTGTAATTGGGTTGGTTGGGCAAATTTCGAATATCGCCATCGGAGCCAGACGGAAGAACACCGCGGTGTGAATAATAGATTTTCGACATCAATCAGTAACGGTGCTTCCAGATCTACGTGTGATGTCAAGCCACCTACAACCAGTTTATTCACGTGTATAAATATCAAACTTATACACGTCGAGCTATTTATCTTTATTAATTTTGAAGACTTCCACTGTTTAGCAGAAACAGTTGGAATGTCGAGTTCAACTACGTTGATCAACGCCTTAAAGGTCGTTACCAAGTCAACCAAGAATCAAGATTTCGATTTCAAGAAGTGACAATTAGGATATTAGTCAGCGTATCCGATCAATCACAATTATTATTTCGACTGCCGAATTAGGTCAGTTAAATGAAAGTTCGTTATTTTTACTATTTTGTTAAAATTAATTGAATTCCATACTATAAAATGTTCAAAATAGAAATAGTAACCGACTTATGTCGAGAGGCATTGGAAGAAGTCAATTTAGGTTACATTAATGACTTAAGTCATAAAAATAGTAATAGTTTCAATTACTCAAACATTATATAATTATATACAAAAATAGCTCATCTCAGGTTTAGGTTTAAATTCAAAAGCGAAAAAAAATTCTTCACTATATTCAAAATGGATTTTAAATTTGGTTTATGTAGAGACATTTAATCATTCAACTTTAGTTTATATAGAGACAATTACACATTTATTTGAATTATATCGAATCATAAATTATATTTTCAGTCGTATCGTTATTCATTTAAAACGCTGCAACTTGCTTAAGTCGGGAGGTGTTACGTTCCCGTAATATTTTATTGAATAAATTAAATTAATTATTTTTATTAAATTAATTTTACGCAATATAACGGAAATCGGTTACGATGAGAAAGTCACCGTGGCTCACGGGTAGTCAAAACAGATGACGATACATGAGACCCGGGCCACGACGATTCTCTCACTGGGAACCTAAGATGCAGCGTCAACATTTTGTCAACTCTGTTGGCTCTATTATATTTTTATAATGACTAAATAGTCAGTCTTTGGAGAGAGCTCCTAGATCTTGAACCTCTGCTCTGCTCTCTATATAGTAAATAAACTCCATAATTAATTCTAAATTAATTCAACCTTATTGTGGGGTGCCAATTGGCCAACCCCTATATTTTCACCTACCCTATGACCTATCCATATCCCTATTAATACCCAGGGGCGAGCGCTTACTAGCAGTTCCACCCTGTTCTATAACCCTGAGTGCTCAACAGCAGTTCGGGTTTCCTTCAAATTTCTTGCCGATTTTTCATCCATTCACCTGCTGCTATAATAAAAATATGGAGTTGGAACCGGCACCGAAAATACTTTAAATCGCGAAAAACAATTAAAATTGATAATTAATAAAATAATTGACGACCACGGCCCACCAGGGGTCTATAGACACTCTAACGAGGCCAAACCTGGATAAAATTAAATAATTAAAAATTATTTTTATTTTTAATTAATTTTAGGTAATTTCCCAAAACGTAACAATGTAAAAATTAGTTTTAAGGATATGTGTGTAAATGAAAATGAATAAAACATTTATATACTAATGAAAAAATTGTTTTTTATTTTATAGATATAAATGTATTTTATAAGTTTATTTACAGATCGGATATTTCAATCCAGCTGTTGTGGGAGCTATCGAAGCCAAGCCACTTTACGTACAATTTATTTATGCGTTTTTTTATAATTTTCTCCACTCGATATAATCTGGATATTTGACTTTGCTGAGTTCTTCTGCATAAAATCCGCCTTCAATTGGATTACCCTGATAGTTTACGAGCTTATACGTTGTTGGATTTGTTTTCTGCACAGTCTGAGTTGTAAAAATTTCAATCGTCCAGTTGGGTATGTAACCTTTCTCAAACACATGTTTGTACTTGCTGATTTGAACTTTGTCTCCGACTTTGAATTTATTTTTTCGTGCTTGTTGCTGAGCTTGAAGAGGTTTGTATATTTTTTCCAGCAGTTCTTTTTCATAAGCAGCAGTTACATCAGCAGATTTCATTTTAGTTGTCCGATGTTTGGTATTATTGTAAGTATCCAATAAGTTTTCTAATATATCAATTCATTTATAGGTACCACGTGCAGAGAATTCACGCCACATTTTTTTTTTAAGTGTCCTGTTAAATCGTTCACATATGGATGCCTTTAAGTTGCTGAATATCGAGTACATGTTGATGTTTTTACGTTGCATATGTTCTTGAAATTCTTTATTATAAAATTCTTTGCTTTGGTCAACGTGCAGTTTTTTTGGAACACGTCCTAGTTGAAATATAGATTTTATTGCACTGGTGACATCACTTCCACTTTTACTCTTAATTGGTACAGCCTAAGCATACTTTGAAAAAATATCTATGACAGTTAGCAGATATTTGTTTTCTTTGTTTACTGTTGCATAAGGAATCATTTCAACTAGATCAGTTTGCCAAGTTTTATCAAGTACTCGTATGTCAACATGACGTCGTTGATAATTTCTGCGTGCTGGTCGTCGCAGCTCATACGCTATCACTGATTTCTTGTCCTATATTGTCGACAAAAATTCTAGTTTCCAATTCTTGTATTCGCGGTGTATTTCTACTGATTAAGTCTTTTTGTAACTTTATACGTTTTATTTTAACTTTTAGTTCTTGATTTACTTTTTTTAATAGCTTCACAGTTGAATCGAGTGTTACCACTTGAGAGTGTTAATGTGAAATGATCTCAGACTGATCATTCCTTATACTATCATACATTGAAGAAAGCTCGTGATATACAAGATCACGTGTAAATTTTACAGTAGCTGCATCGCTATCTTCAGCAGGTTTATCAACATGACACAGTCTCTTGCTCTCAACATCATACTGTCCGTCAACAGTTGCTTGTAATTCTCGTCCAGGTGGTCCTGGCAGTCCATTGATTACAGCACCAGTTGGTAGCGAACGTCCAAATATATCAATACTCATTTTTTTTTTTTGCTCTTTTCACTTCAACAGTCAGCAAGTAAGTGTCATAAATTTGGCACAGCAGATAGTAATAAATAATCCCCGCTTCTCGTAGCTCTTCGATAATTGATATGATTTTATTGGTGTGACTTGGATTTCCAGCTGCTTGAGATACCATTAGTAAACGCAGATGGTCGACTAGTTCATTTGGATCATCCCAGTATACATAATCCATACGTGCTTTTTACTTTTTCGCAATCATAAAATCAGGTAATCCTTTACCTCTTGATAAGTTTGCATTTTTAGGGAGAAAATTGGAAATATAATTATTATACTTGATTGTCGAGTCTTCATAAAAACTACCATCTGGTTTATAATTTTTTCTATGAGTATTTGTCATTTTAATAATTTCGAGATATTTATTTTTACCATTCTGCGTGACTTTTGAATCATCCGGCGATTTTTTTAATAATAATTCCAATAAACCAGGAGTCACAGAGTAATTTTTATTCTTTATACTAATCTCATTATCGTCAAAAGTTATTTCAGAATCACCAATATAAAAATCATTAAAACGTCAACGAACATCATATCTTATATCAATATCTTTACTTCTTCTGTACACTTTAGCTAAATATGATTTTATTTCGCCGCTCACTGGCTTAGCGGAGGTACTCGATGCAGCAGGAAATATTTGTGTTTCTTCCAGAGTCCCACTTCTATCTTTAGAGATAATACTATCATAATTACTAGCATCATCAAATACTGTATCATTATTCACTATTGAATTATCATCTTTAAATTCTTCATTGACTTTTTGCTTGATTTCTTGTTTGATTTTATGCTTAGACGACTCGACTAGACTCTGCAGAGGTGTAACAATAGGCTTGGACATTTCACCCATTGCTTTCTCAGCTGTGTCTTTACCCAACTTTAGCATTCTGTGCTTCCGTTGGATAGCATCACTAGTCTGAGATATCTGATCTCTCTGCTTTGGACGCTCCTCGGTCTTCATGTTGATGTCAAGTTCACTTAATCTCTGATGACTGTTTATCAAGTACAACTTAATTTATACTAATAAAACAGTCAAATCCATTTTTTATATCTGCCACTATTTAGCTCACTGTCTTTGTCAATCACGACAATAGTATATTGTGCAACTAGTGCGATAAGTTGGCGATTGCGTTCATTCGCTCGAGTGGGTAATCGACAACATCGCACGAGTTGCTCATACTATTTTTTATTACAAATGCGGAGATACAGATGGGTATAAATATGGGGTCCAGGGGCAAAGCCGTGGTGGGGTCCAGGGGCAAAGCCCCGGCAGGGGGTTGGGGGGGGGGGGGGGGGCGGAGCCCCCCCAGTCTAAATAAACAATTGAAAAGTTAAAAAAATAGAACTAAATAAATTACAAAAAATTCATACTAATTGATATTCATTAATAAACATTCATTTATTTGAAACAATCATTTTTTGGCATCAAAGAGGCCTATATTAGTCAATTATTTTTACTATCATTCAAATAAATTGTCAAATTTGAACAATTTGAAAACGTAAAATTAATATTCTTGAAATTTTTTGGTTGCATCTTATCGGAAATTTCCAAATGAATATTTTCTTTATCTGTAACCATCATTTCTATCGGTTCTTCCTCTGCTATTTCATTAACCGGATCAATTAGTGGTTGCTGCTCCCTTGAAGTAGATGGCTTCGATGTTATAGTGCTCGCAGTTCGTTGACCAATTCGTTTTTTGTTGCCTACAGAATCTTCCAGGTAGCCTTCGGCAACTGAGCTGGATTTCCATCCTCCGTGTCGCTTAATGGTAAGAAGATCTGCCCCAGAGTCAGCCAACAGAGTAGCTGAAGTCCTTCTGAACGTATGTCCAGTGTACGACTCAGGATCAACTAATTTTAGAAATGTTGCCACCGTTTTCGGCATACTCCCAAAAGTGTTGATACCGATGTTCTGTGATGTACATTTACCGTTTCGATAGCTTACAAAAAATCTTTTTGTAGCTAAGTTTGCCGGACGTGAATTGGCGTATTTTTTATAAATATGGTAAAAATCATCGGTAACAACAAATGATCTAGGTCTGCCAGTTTTTGTATATGGAATTTTAACTAATACCATATCTCCTTTATCTTCTATGTTGTCTATGGTTAAGTCTGTTAATTCACCCCGTCTACATGCACCTTGCACTCCAAAAATTAAAGCTACCTGAAATAATTTTTTTTTTTAATTCTAGATCATGCACTGGAAAAAATTTTGGAGTAAAAATAGGCTCTGAGAATTTTGCTCTGGTGTAAAATGACAGTGTTAAATTTTGAAGTAAAAATTTATTAATATTATTAAAATATAGGAAATACGAAAAAATCATATCAGACCTTTTTTATAGAGATTTTTATTTCCTATAAGAAGGGTCTTTATCAATTTAGCTCTGTCTTTATTTTTTCGATCAAAATTTGAATTTAAAGTAACAAATTTGATTATAAAATTTATTCTTATAGTTTTCAAAATGTTTAAAGTACTTGTTGCGGCTAAAGTATTGAAGATACGAAAAAATAGTAAGAAACCTTTTTTGTAGAAAATTAAATTTTCTATAAGAAATGTCCCTATTAATATCCGCGTATCTTTGACCCTAGAGTCAAAATTTTGAAAATAAAGACTGAAATTTTCACTATATTATATAAATATTAGTTTTGTTAGTGTATTTTTTATAATTTTTACACCAAATTTTAACACGGACTCAATTAAATTTCCTACCGTGTTTTTATGTACGTAATTAATTTAATAACCTTTGTAGCCAAGTACTGATTGTCCGGAGCTTCACGCAGGAATTGGTTAATATGCTCTGCACTTAGTGTTGAAGCTTTTTTGCTTACAAAGCCTACGTTTTTTCGCTTCAATAAAGCCATCAATCTTGAATAATCATAAATGTTAATGTTGTGCTTAATAGCAACCATACTTCTCAACATGGAGTACGTTGCCCACAAACTTGATGGCTTCTTCGTTTCAGCAAGCTCAGAAAAATACGACAGAAAAACCGACTCCGACAGGCTTTTAATTTTTTTTGATGTTCGCCACTAAATAAACTTTTAGTAGCTTGCTTCGTACTTCGGTCTTGACTTCGCAGGAGTTAGATTATTAATCACCTCAGTAGCTTTTTCCAAAATTTCTGGTGGTATAAATTCTTCATCGGCACTTTCAGGGGTTTTGGGGATCAGGTCAGGATTATTTTCCATTTTTGGTTTCTTTTTTGTGATATCGTGATGTTAACTGTCAACCTTACTTTTTTAATATTGACAGTTAGATTGTTTTTTTGTTTTGTTATTTATTTGAATGTTAGTAGTTTTCACAGTCAATTTGTGTGCGACAAAGACAGCTTGCGTGTGCTAAGTGTAATTTGCGTGCGCCAAGTAAACTTGTCGCACTCAAATAGCAGTTTTATTTCCGAAAAAACTCACGCGTAATTAAAAATGGGCAAACAGCTCTTTTTCAACCGCATTAGCGGGCGTTAAGATACCACTTATCCCGCATGAGTAATAAAAAACCATATTTACCATCAACATTATTCCAACATGCTGAACACAAGTCTTTGAATAAATTTTATGACATGTCAGTATTTACATGATCATCATACGCATGCTTCAAGCTCATTTCATCTTGTCGAAAGAGAACTATAAAATTTGCATTGTCACGTATCAAATGCTTAGGAATATGTATATAAGTGACAGAGATAAAAACTGTCAACATCTTTATGTCGACCCATACAAAAGTATGCTCTGATATGATCTTGTTTTTTACAAGCAACATCATCAAATATCATTAATGAATTTGGTTTTGCATCTTCAGGTTTCAGTACTTCTTCGTGCTCGTTGAATGTAAAAAATTCAATACCTTCTATTGGTTCAAGTAGTGATTCTAAAAATTTATATTTCGGTTGGTTCAGAGATTTGGAGTAGAGATGAATATTATCAAATCTCAAGCCATTGGGGTGTATGATGAGTGAGAGCAGAGCATTTGTTTTTCCACAATTTGATGAACCATAAAATATAGCGCATACACTGTTTGGCAATAAAGCGAGCTATAAGTATGTTTTATATCATTTTAAGTCAGTCATACTGCTGCTACTATAGAGAGCACATGTGTAGAGACCAGTGGTAGAGGTTTCATAAACCGTCTCATTAATAAGCTACCAGTTGAACTACACATACCTGGATACCAGTATTGTGGACCAGGTACAAAGCTAGCCAAAAGATTAGCTCGTGGTGATCCCGTAATTAATCCTCTGAACGTTGCGTGTAAAGAACACGATATCGCAAATTCGTATAATCGCGAAAATTTAGCGGCACGTCACGAGGCTGATCAAGTACTTGCTGAGAAAGCGTGGCAACGTTATCAAGCAAAAGATTCTGGTATTGGTGAAAAAGCTGCTGCGTGGAGTGTAAATAAAATCATGAAGATGAAAAAAAGATTCGGAATGGGGTTGAAGAAAAGAACAGCTGGCAAGAAAAAGCCTAGTAAGAGAAAGCCTACGAAGAAATAAAACTGGCAAGAGGAAGACTAGTAAGAGAAAGACTAGCAAGAGGAAGACTAGTGTAAAGAGACAAGTAGCACTAAGACAAGTTGTCACAGCGGCCAAAAATTCCATGACTCCTGAAAGTGATCCAATCAAAATAACGTTGAAAGGAGATCGTCAGGCTATTAAAAAATCTGGTGGGAAAAAAAAATATTCGGCTGCCACGAATTCTACCGGTTCCATCCAAAGTTGGTGGTGTACTACCATTTTTGATACCACTTTTTGCAGACCTGAGTGCAGCAGGAGCTTTGGCTGGGGGTGCTGCTGGTATAGCGAAAGCTGTAAATAATGCAAGTGCTGCTAAAAATCGATTGGAAGAAAGCAAACGTCATAATTTGAAAATGAAGTAAATATCCATGGGTACAGGTTTATACTTGAGGCCTTACAGACGTGGTATGGGTTTATATTTGAGACCATATCCAGTAGGCTGAGGATGCAAGCCAAAAAACAAGTAGAGCTACCACATCGAGCACTTACAAACATCGACTTACTGAAATACGCTAAAGCTCTAAAAATTCCATATTTTCGTGGTGTTTTTATGAGAAATAATTTACCTGAAACTGGACCAAGAAAAAATGAATCAGCTATTATTAATCTTGAAGATAAATTTGGACCTGGTACTCATTGGGTTGCATACGAGAAAAATAATGATAAAGTTATTTATTTTGACAGTTTTGGTAATTTACAACCACCACAAGATCTTATAGAGTATCTCGATGTTGGTAGCGTGAAATATAATCACAAAAGATATCAGGATTTTGATACAATTATATGTGGACATTTATGTCTCAAATTTCTCACTGGACAGCTATAACTTGATGTGACTTTGTGTAGAGCACATCAGTCATGACTGAGTCATTCACATTAACGTTAAAGGGATCTACATCCAGGTTGGAGGCCAACTACTTCCCTCCAATTGAATTATCACCAAATAAAAATTATGTCCTGGGACTTGTAGAGTTATTAACATTTGATTCAATACCTAATATTGATGTTGGTGCTAATAAATTCTATGTCTCTTATCCTGTGGATAATATGGATGTCGGAAAAATTGATACAAATGATAAAAATAATGTTGATGAGAAAAAAATAGTCAAGAAAAAAAGAGCTTAAAGAAAGGTAGCAATAATTACAAAATTTGATAACAATGTTTTCAGTAACTGAAAATAATAATAATACAATGAGTGAGAATATAGAAGCTAGAAAATATGAAACTGTTGAAGACAGAGTCTCGATGATAACAATAGGAAGTTACGAGATAACCGACATACAAAAATATATTCAGCAGAAATTACAAAGACTCAGCATCAGCATAAGAACCAATATAATGAATTGAGAAGTGAAATTCAGTGTGATCAATTTGTAAATTTTACACCCTAAGATTCTATTGGTAGACTACTGGGATTTACAAACCGAAAGTTGACACCACATAAAACTCACTCATCAGATTTACCAGTGAAGATATTAAAACTCAATGCTCTGAGAGTTGAGTGCAACATTCCATCAGGCGCTTACATAAATGAGCACAAAGTTCACTCTATTCATCAATTTTTTTCGAGTGTACCACCCGGATATACGACTGTTGAATTGCCATCTCACGTCATATATCTACCAATCGCCGTACAAGCAATACAGAATCTCAGCCTAAGAATTGTCGATCAAGACGGAAAACTGGCTAATTTCAGAGGTGAGACGATAATCATGAGACTGCATATAAAGTCTATAAAACAATGGGTATCGTGTATGAGACAAAAAGTGTTGCTGGCTATAAAAAGATAGCAGCATGGTCGAGCAACATCAGTCGCCGAGTACCGTACAAGGCGTTAACACATCAGAACGCTCAGTTTTTACAGAGCCTCGGACTAAAATTACGTGGAAAATAAAGAAAATAAAAATTTATTTTTGTTGTTTGACGTGTATACGACCATGGCGGCGGAAATCTTAAATATTTAACGACAAATTATGTTTGATGAGTCAATTGCGCACTATGAAGCGCATGCTCATCTCCCGTATGCTTCATCAAAATTCAACAACAGCGATGAAATAGGAATTGCCGTTTAACATCAAGATTTCTGTCTACTTCCAAGTAAAAGTACACTACATGTGTACGGGAAATTCACAAAGTCTGATGGTACAGCTGTAAGTGCAACTACTCACATGGTCATCATGACAGTCTGTCATATGTTTGAAGAAATACGCTACGAGCTCAATGGTGTTGAGATTGATCGTAATAAAAATGTTGGTATTACAAGTCTCATAAAAGGATACACGTCACTGAGTCCAGCTCAACAAAATACACTCGAAAACTCAGGCTGGATTATGGGTGAAGCTGTAAACAAATTACACAATGACAATGACTACTTTGATGTACCTATACCACTGAGTCTTTTGCTTGGATTTGCTGTAGATTACCATAAAGTTGTCATCAATGCAAAGCATGAATTAATATCAATAAGATCAAATGCTGATTTGAATGCTTACGTTGAGGCGACACCTGCTGCTGGAGTTCATGCTGAAGTTGTTAAAATTACGTTGCAACAAATCGGGTGGGTTGTACCATATGTTACTATGGCTGATAAACAAAAAATTGAAGTTCTGAATTATATCACAAGTGATCCAGCTATCTCAATCAGTTTCCGTGCTTGGAAGCTATACGACTATCCTCTATTACCAAATACTTCGAAGCACATTTGAGCAGTTAAAACTTCTACGCAGCTCGAGAAACCACGGTTTGTGACACTTGGATTTCAAACAGCAAGAAAAAATGACGCAACTAAAAATGCCAGCGTATTTGATCACTGCAACATCAGATATATAAAATTATCTTTAAACTCTCAGAGTTATCCTTATGGGAATTTAAACCTCAACATTACAAACAATTAATATGCTCTGTTGTATGACATGCATATAAGTTTTCAAACTTCATACTACAACAAAGAACCTGAGCCACTGTTAACGAAGAAGAAATTTTTGGAACAAGCACCACTGTATGTTATCGATTGCTCGAAACAAAACGAATCGATAAAATCTAGACCAGTGAACATTTATCTGGAATATGAATCTACAAATCAATTTCATGCGCAGACATCAGCTTATTGTCTCATTATACATGATCGTATAGTCGAGTATAATCTTATAAGCAGTATCGTATGAAAACTAATATGAAGACTGTTAAATTTAATCCAACGCCAACCATATATTACATGTAGGTATGGAGATTTGCACACGAGCAAGCAAGAAGAGGAGAATGGGAACAAGCAGTAAGAGATCGAGAACGATTTAAACAAAGAATCAATAAACTTTATATAATTACTAGCTCACCCGGCAAACGTTGTTTTGCCAAATAAATAATTTCCTAGTCATTTCTTGTGTAGACAAAAAATAGCTTACTTATTGTAAGTATGTATGTATGTATGTTAGAATATGTATATTGTATATATGTAAGAATGTGGTATATGCGTGAAATAAGCATGGAGCGCTGTGAACGATGAGGTAATATAAAAATAACAAAAGGCAAACATTATTTTTAAGTTATTATAATTGATTCCTTAAAATTATATACCATTAATTAAACAATTACGACAGTAACACTATTAAACAATATCAATCTCTTAATGCTATAGCGTGAACAATATTTTTTGTTAGTCCATCTCTAGCTAACACAAACAAACTGGATGGTTTACCCACTCGAGAGCATGCCACGTATAATTGTCCGTGTGAAAAACATGGTGTTCTCAAATCTAATCCACAAACAGACATCGTTTGACCTTGGGATTTGTTGATAGTCATTGCAAATGCCAATCTAATCGGAAACTGAATACGTTTGAATTGAATTGGCACATCTGTAGGTATAATAGGAATCCGTGGTATGAGTACATTTTCACCTCTGAACTTGCCATTTAAAATTCTGGCTTCGATCACATTTTTCATTAATTTTTGAATGACTAATCGCGTACCGTTGCACAGCCGAGGCGGGTTCAAATTACGAAGCAAGATAATTGGAGATCCAACCTTTAATTGTAAATTATGCGGTGGCATGCCTGGCAAATCCAGTGAGTTCAAAAACTCTGTGGGAAAATTTACTGCTTCGCTGTCGTCGCAAACTGTATCAATAGATTTATATGATACCAAGTTCCCTGGCAACAACATTTGTATCTTCAGATTTAAATTGTCAACGTCTACAGTTTTTGCCGCTAAAATCACTCTTTCTGCAAGCCACTCATGATTTATGTACCGTGTGTGTACATCGGGAAATATTTGTTCAATGAGAGTATCTTGCGAATCAGCGATTGTGCAGAAATCGGTCGGTAATTTTACGTATCCAGTTTCATCTATAGCAACTTTTCCATCACCGATATCTAAGAGTTGTTTTGAAAATGTTTCAGCGGATGGATCTTGAAGCATTTGAACGCGCATATTTATTTTTAGCTGTAATTTTTCAACATTACGCCACAATGGAGATGATTTTAAGCAAGCGTTGATCTCATCAGCGTATGTTGAACGTGGAATGACTGGAAGTGTTTGTCTGAAATCACCTGAAAGGACCAACAGAGTTCCGCCAAATAGTTTGTCACTGTTTTTAATATCTTTCAATGTCCTGTTCAACGCCTCAAGTGAATATTTGTGTGCCATAGTACATTCATCCCAAATAATAATTTTACACCGTTTCAGCACAGTGGCCATGGACGATTGTTTCTTAATGTTGCATACTGCGTCAGGGTTATTCTGAATATTTAGTGGCAGCTTAAATACTGAATGAGCTGTTCTACCTCCATCCAATAAAGTTGCTGCAATGCCCGATGATGCAACGGCCAATGCGATGCCATTATTTGATCGTATTTCAGCAAGAATTAGCGAAATAACGAATGTTTTGCCAGTTCCACCCGGTGCATCCAAAAAGAAGAACCCACCTTGTCCAGCTGAAACTGCGAGCATAATGCGACCGGAGATAAAAAATGATTAAATTACTAAAATGGCTAATAAAAAATGAGGGTTGATAGTTGAAGGGTAAAAATTAAGGATTGTATGTATTTTTGTATGTTGTATCATAAAAAAATAGAAACTAAAAATTTTGTCTAAAAAATAAAAAAAAAAAAATCAGGGGTGGACTACCCCTAACATTTAGGGGGATGAAAAATAGATGTTGGCCGATTCTCAGACCTATTCAATACGCTCACAAAATTTCATGAGAATCGGTCAAGCCGTTTCGGAGGAGTATGGGAACGAAAACTGTGACACGAGAATTTTATATATTAGATTGAACCCGTATTAATTAATAAACTTACATTTACAAATAAATAAACTTTTGTTATATTGATATGTAGTGTTTTTTTACTCATAACCTCAAATATACATTTAAGTCTTACATAATCTTAAATACATAATAAACTATAGTATTTTTTTCCTTAACCTAAAAAAATATACACTCTAGCCGTACATAAGCTCAAATACATAATAAATTATAGATATTTTTCTTAACCTAAAAAAATGCACTACAGTTAGAGCAATCGTTACTAAATGGACATGCAAAGCTATCGGGGATGTCATCGTTGAATATAGAATGATCCCAACACCTTTCATAGCCAATCAATTTTTCATTATTTTTTAATTCTTCTGGTCGTTTGCGCTAAGCGAAATCGATTTGCTGGGCTGCCTTTTCAAGAATAAATGTATCATCAAGACATGCAATATCTCGATCATCCAAATACAGTAAATTCCTCAATTGATTGAAGATCCAAACTGACTTCTCGTAGGTTGGTTGAATTCCATAAAAATGCCAGAACCATATCTTGAACTCTTGGCCATTTTGAAATGGGCATGAAGAATCCAATTTCTTTAAATGATCGACATAATATGGACATTGATATTTCAAGAAATCATTCTTTTGATAGAGTGAGAAAAATCTCATTTTTTCTAAGAAAGTATCATAATTTCAAGGATTTCTTTCTGTAATTCACATGGTAGCAAACCAGCTATCCATAATATTGAATGTTGATGTCCACAGTGATCAACACTTTTCTGCATTACAGCAACATCGATTTGATCCAAAGGAGGTTCAAACAACCAATTTTCACATCGTGCAAGCTCATATGTACCCACTTTATCATAAATATCAGTAGCACACAGTTCTTTCATCACAAATTTGACATCAGGCATCTTGAAACCCACAAAATCAATTATTAGTTCCATGCTGTTTGTTAGCGTTAAACAATAGCTTGGTTAACATGAACGTAGTTTTATGGCAAGCCTGTTCGTATTCACGGCGATCTTTGAAGCCGAGTAATAATTTGTTCCAATGCTTCACTTGTAAATCGATTTCGTTTTTTTGTTCAGCCAATTTTTTAAATTTTTCTTGTTCTTCGTTATGACGATCAAAGTCATTAACGTTGTCGTCGTCCATTACATCCTCGAAGTCGATCTGCGCATCATGAAAGCATACATCCGTACACACATGGGGTCTGGAAAAGTAATTTAATTAATTAGTTATTATCATCAAACGACTATAAAGCAGGTTATTAAAATAATGATTACTACATACCTTGATGAACGACTCATCGTGATTATTTATTTGCTATACGCTTTTCCAGTTTCACCAACTTTTCAGTAGTTTTTATTAATCTTCTGGACAAAATTCTCCTGTCGTGACAGCTTATATACGATGCTTCTAATCGAACACTGTGAATTATTTCCGTGTTTTTCGCGAACGCAAGTATATCGTCAATAAATTTACCAATAGACTCAGGAGGAGGCACGTCACCGAAAAACTCTTCAATAAGATCTTCAAAACTTTCCGCAAAAGGGTAATTATTGCGAAGAAATATCTTTTCACTTTCAGTTAATTCAGCCATAAATACAAGCTCTGGCACGCAAACTGTTTACTTCAACTCTTCTCAGTGTAGACTGATTGGATAGGAGCTCTCAAGTTCAGCGCTCAGACCAGGATCCCCCACCCCAAACTATAGAACAAGGTCAAACTTGTCGAATGACGTCACAAACAAAGGAAAACGAGTTCAAGCCTGTTAGAAGATGCGATATTCAAGAAAAGAGTGGGGTAACTAAACCAATAGATGGCGTGCTTCAACACGTTCACACGCACACACCTAACTTCGGACTGACACCCGGGATGCACAGAGTCCTCATAAATCGCGAGTTCTGCACACCCGTGCACAGATACTCCGACAACAACTGGGTGGATGCCAGTTGAACCGCGATCTAGTAGTCTTCTCCTCCTTCCTCTCGGTGTTGAAACTGGCTGCTGAGTTAGTGGCGGAGACAATCTTTGCTGAAACCATTAAAAATTTTAAAGGAGTTTGGGGATGCGGCAAGAACTCGCCCGATTTGTGGCTACTCCACGACCCACCCTTCTATGCTCTGGAGCACCTCACGTTGAGGCTCGAACTCGGCGCATTTTAGCCGTAAGTGCTGAACGGTATCCTACCCTTTGTTGCATTGGGAGCATTTATGATCTTTGCGAGTCCGTACTTGAAGACTCTATCCTTAAAATAGCCGTGACCGGTTAAAATCTGGGTAGGCCAGAAATTAAGGCTGATGTGTTTGCTCGCTAGACGTTCAGTAACGTCGGGGAAGAAATTGAATGTCATTCGTCCGGTGTCCGCTGTGGACCACTGTTCTTGCCATCTGCGAATTGTTTCTTTCCTGAGGGAGACAAGGTCTTCTTTGTTATCTGGCTGCACGGTCGCGTTTCCAAGGGTTGCCTGTTTGCCAGTGTGGAGATTGTAATGGGCGCAACGTTCATCAATCACAAGCTGAATGGGCACTGCCCCCGCAACTACACAAAGTCCCTCATACGATGCCGTCTTGTATGAAGACGTCATCGTAATCAGGGCTCGACGTTGCAGGGCCCTAAGAGCCTTCCAATTCTCCACCACACATAAGTCACTCCAGCCTGCTACCGCATAAGTGACAAGAGGCAGGAAGTAGCCCTTGTAGATAGTGGACATCGCCGGAAAGCGCAGTCCCCATTCAGTCCGTGCGAGACGGCGTAAACGATCAAAAGTTTTATCTAATTTCGCGTGCCTTGTCTTTATGTGTGTAGTTGGTTTGAGGTCCTGGTCGAAATGTACCCCTAAGTATCTAACGCTCTTTTTGAATGCTATTTTTGTTTTACCTATTACGATTTTCGGTGGCTTTGAATCATACTTGGGCTTTTTCTGTCTCTTTGCTTCATAGGGTTAAGGACCTTTGTCCTTGCGTGGACTGCGTCAGGTGTACTCTCTCTTGAGGAATATTGCCTCGCCCTTGGACTCCGACAATGCAAGTTTCGCGGAACAACACCATTTCAGTATCGAGTCTACTGTCCCTTGCCCCTTTCTCTCAATATCGGCACGTGAGGTGCCTTCTATGATGACGAGGAGGTCGTCAGCATAGGCTACAAATTTACTCCCGTGTTCTGTTGTCTCTAATTCTTTAAGCAAATCATCGAACATAATGTTCCAAAACAAAGGCCCTCATACTGATCCCTGTGGACATCCCCTTGTTGGCTTTTTGTTCTCTTTTCCAAATCCCCATTACAGTGAGACTGTCCTATCTTCAAAGTAACTCTGAACTATCCTATAAACATTTTTGGGGCATTCCCTTTTCTTCAATCCTTCAAGTACTCGTAGCCACCACACGCTGTCAAAGGTGCCAGAAATATTGAAAATAAGTCCGATTGCCAGATTCTCTGTTGTCGAATTTAGCAAGCGACGCATCTCAACGATTGCATCTTCAGTTGACCTTTTGGCCATAAAGCCAAAAGTTCTTGACTGGAGATCTTATCCCCAGCTAAGACTATGGTGGTAAGTCTCGACATAATTAGTCTCTCAAATACCTTCCCGAACACCGAAAGTAAACATAATGGCCTGTATAATTTGGGGACACTCGCGTCTTTGTCACTGCTCTTAAGGAGCATGATAATCCCACCCTCTTTCCATGACGTTGGGAAAACTCCTAACTCTAAGCATCTATTGTATAGTTCTAAGAACTCCCCTGACAAAATTACTCCCGCCTTTTCCATCACCTCATTCTCCACTAAGTCCGTTCCGGGTGGTTTTTTATTTTTAAGGGTCTTAAAAATTTTGTAAAGTTCGCGCGGAGTGAATAGATCGACGTCCGTGGTACCCGGTGGCGTCTCTGAATTTACTCGCGTTGTTTTTTGCTCTTCCGTTTTTTCTTCTGGTTTGTCGTCTACAATTTGTGTCTTGACAAAGCAACTAGCTGTTTCATTAAAGCTTTCTGTGGATTGTCCGTCACGCTGGAGTATGGTGAGCTCTCTGTTAACTCAGTGTTTGTCTGCCTGGAGCTTATGAACGATGCCCCAGTGCTCCTTGTTAGCGTTCGACGTGACAAACTTTCGCCAACTGTTTTCTCTCTGTCTTTTAACGTGTTTTGAGTACGTCTTACAAATTATTAAATATGTCTTTTTTAGTTCTGTCCTTTTATCTACCTCCATCTCCTTTTGGTATCTCCTTCTAGCTTTGCAGACCACTCTCTTTTCTCTCGTGAGTTCTCCGGTCCACCACGGGTATGATTTCTTGTGCGGCTTCTTCCGCGGGATAGCAAATTCACATGACTCTATAATGGTTTTAGTGAGTGCGACGGCATACCTTTCCACGTCCTCGACCGTTTCCAGCGCCAGACCTTCGATTCACTCTTGCAAGTTCCGATAGTTTTCCATGGAACTTCTCCGAAGCGGCGAACGCAATGTTGAAACGCTTGAGGTCAGCCCCATCGAGGCCCTCCCAGTCTCTTGGAATTCCAAGGCTGATATTAATCACATAGTGGCCGTTACTTTGCACTCACTCGCGTTTGATGGACCAATTTCGTACGTACCATGCAAGTTTTGGGGTAGGTAAGGTGACGTCTATGTAAGATTCTCCTGAGGTTGATGCAATTTGGGCCCTCCCTTTTCATGTTCAAAATTTCTAACCCATAATCGTCTATAAAATCCTCCATTTTCTCTCCTTTCTCGTTTGTTTCTGGTCCCCATTCAATAGACCTAGCATTCGCGTCCATCCCAAATAATACCCTTTTTCCCTTTAATGCCTGAACTACCTTTTCTAGTTGCGTGATGTGGATTTCTATTTCTTCGCAGCACTGGAAGTATGACGATACCACGTAGAGAGAAATGCCTGGACCTACAATTTGAGCGCATACGCAGTGTGCTGTACTTAATTGAGAGATGTGAATCATCTTGAATTACGGATTTGTTAAACAAATGGCCGCAAATGGCCTTTCCCCAGTTGAAGCAGCAATTTGTACATTGCTGCCAAAGCCAGGTATTCTAAAGCACTTTTCATTCACCACTGCGTACGGCTCTTGCAGAAGAAGGACATCAATACGTTCCTCCTCCCACAAGGCACCTGTCTTCAGTGTTCCCGCCTTATCATTTCGCGAGTTTACCTGCAAGACTCGTAGACCATTAGCGTTAAATCCTCTTTCTCCTCCTTCTCTCTCTGTCGGATTTGAGGCGGTGGGGGGGGGGAATTTCGTTTCGCGTACCGAGTCCTTCTACTGTTTCCTTTTGTGTTGCGAGCCCACCGTAGGCAAAGTTACTCGACCCTTAGACACAAACGTCGGCTTGTGCCCCGCGATAAATTTGTAGCGTTTGCTAATAAACCTTTTTTAAGTGTTTCCCATTTCGCGTTTTCTACATCAATTGGTCGCGTGATTTTACCCGTGCGCGTCCACGTTTCCCGATTCTCGTGCCGACGATTAACGGGGGTACCAGGGGGCTCAGCGATCAAATTTGCAACAACACGATTTGCCACTCTAGCACTCCTTCGACAGAGCATGGTGTTGGTCGTTGTCGATGATAGTGATAATGATACCCTGGTGTCTTCGATTGTTTTTGTTTTAGTTTTTGTTATTGTTTTTGTTTTTGGATCACCATGGGGTTCCCCTCCCATGCAGACTGGTCCCGCATAATCCGTACGCCAATCCAATGCGGATAATTTATCATGAGATGAGAAAGCCATGTTTAATTTATTTTGTTGCTATTTGAGTCGCTAAACTCCTGATTTTGCTGAAAAGAGAAAACTGAAAAAGAGAAAACTCACAGAAAGATATTTTATCAAACTGTGGCATTGAATTGTAAACGGCTAGTGATTACCACAAAAGGAGCCATTCAGTGAAAAAAAACAAACCGTTGCAACAACATCGGCCGTGTTAAGCACGTCGACCCGTGGCAGTACTGAGTGCGTGTCTGGAATTCCACAAGGATCCATTTTAGGTCCTATTCTGTTTTTAATTGTAATTAATGGTGTGGCAAAATGTTTGAAGTATGCTACGCACGGTCTTTTCGCCGATGACAAATATGTATATCTCCACTTTAAACTTTTGCAACTAAAGGATGCAGCATATAAATTAACAAGCGATGCTCAGGCTGTAGCTGACTGGGCTAGGGAAAATGGAATTGAAATAAATTTCCAAAAGACAAAGGTCATGATATTAGGAAGCAATAGAAAACTAAAATCATTCGAGAATTGCGATCTTCCTGAGATGATCATTGGTGGAAATGTCATCCCATATGTAAATTCTACCAAACATCTAGGAATCCATCTATCTACTAATCTTTCCTGGGATGTTCGGATCGCTCACACTGCTCGGAAAGTCTATGCTACAATAAATAGTTTGAAACATAGGAAAAATATTTTTTTCAAATCTACCCGCAAACTATTAATAACTGCTACTGTTCTTCCCATTATCGAATACTGTTCTCTAGCGCTGATTGACTCATCGAAAAGACTGGATTATGAATTACAGCGATTAACGAACAACGTTGTCAGATTTATATTCGATTTGAAACGTGATGAGCATATCACTCTTCGTAGACGTTCCTTAAATTGGTTAAACGTTAAAATAAAAAGAATGTTCTGCTTGGCTTGTTATTTTTACAAACTTCTGGAATCCGGTGAACTGAAATTCTTGAGAGGCCTATTCGTCGAAGAAGACCAAGACATCAGGCGATCGGATAGACTGGCAGAAAAGTATAATAATGTCCCATTCAAAATACCTAATTTTGCCACATCTATCTATGAGCATTCATTTGTCGTAACAGTTATTCAGCTCTGGAGAGAATCACCAATTGAGATCATCAAATCACAAAGTCTGGAAAGTTTCAAAGTTAAAGCGTTCAATTTCTTTATGACCCTTGAGCAAGAAAGCAAACTGTGAGGTGGAAATCCTGAAACAATCTTTTCAATTTGTAAAAAGTCCTACCGACATACTTATTTAATTCTAATTAATAGTAAATTCATTAGTTTGCTAGTAATGTAAAAATGTAAATCCTTGTAATATTGTTGTACTATACATCTCTAGACAATTCAAATTACTATTTTATTCCATACTTACGTGTATTTAAATTCTTAATATATTTGGTAATTTTGCCATTCGGCCAATGCCTTGGCATTTAAATTTAATAAATAAATAAATAAATAAGTTATGGTCATTAAAAAAAAAAATCCCCGAAATCTTAAAAAACTCATATCTCTCGATTGGCTGGATGAAAAAATTTAAAAATTTCATAAAAACCTTTTTCTAGGGGTACAAAAAAGTGACTCAATTTCAGCTAAATCAGAGATGCAAAATCCGTTGGTAGGATGATTTGGCATTGAATGCCCCCTATCCACTACTTGCCAAGCAATACTAACTTATGTCAATATCTCTAAATTCGTGAATTTTTAAGTTTTGTTTCATTAAATTTCTTGTGTCAAATTAAATTTTTTTGACATAAATTATGGTCATGTATGGTAATGGATAGTTTACAATTTGTAATCCTGTGCTTCGATTTATAGTATGATTGTTGTGCTGAATAAAAATATTGCTGTAAGAGCGATACCGTGAGGATATATTAAAAATCTAAAGTTGACAAAATCATAGATTGTTAATGCAACAATGCTTCGATTACTATATTACCCACACAATTTCTTATTAAATCAACGATCTACACTAATCACGAAAATTTAGGAATTTAAAAAAAAAATCCGAATTTTTTTAGTGATTTACAATATGCTGTAACTCTGAGGGGAATAGTTGTAGAGTAAAAACGATAAAGAAAATTGTAGCTTCAAGTGTCTAGTTTTCGAATTTAGACTCAAAAAATCAGTTACGACACAGTTAGTAGTTTTTAATAAAAAAATTCTTTTCGAAGCGACAATGTTGATTAAAAAAAAAGATGAAAATTCGTATATTGAAGGATATTTTGATAATCTGCTATAGCTTTAGATATAAAGAATAACCGAAAAACATCATCCATAATTATTCAACAAATTGTCCCAACAAAACCCTAAAATTTGAGTGCTGTGACTTTTTATTCTTAGTACCCCGAAGCTGTAAATTATTCGCTTTCGCCAAAAATCACGTATAAGCATTCTTCGATTTACATTCATTTTTTTAATGACAGACAGATTTTTAACTTCCCGCTAAGATATTTGACAATTTTCTGAAAATTCGGGAAGTTATTGTTTTCATCTCGACTTGCGAAAATCGAAATTTCATCAGATGTCGACGTTTTAAGGTCCTAGAAAGCTATTCTGACTATTTTCAGAATGATATCCGAGCGTCTGTATGTATGTGCACGCGCGCGTGTGTGTGTGTGTGTAAATTCTCTATAACGTTTTAACTAATGAACCGATTTGGATGATTAAGGCGGCAGTCGCAAGAGCTTGTTGGCCATCAACTTTTCTAAAAATTTCAGATAATTTGATCAAGCAGACTCGAAAATATTGGCAAATTACGAAAAAAAAAAAAATTTTTTTTTTTAGTTTTTTATTGATTTCTCGAAAACGACTGATACGATCGACTTTAAGATCTAATCAGCTCTAGAACTCAATAAAATACGTCGATTGCCGTCACAATTATCAAAATCGGTTAATTCGTTAGTGAGATATCGTAAGAAAGAAAATGCTTAAAAACGATTTTTTTCGAACACATGGCATACAAAAATATTTTCAAGCCCGTGTAACGGGGTGGAGTGCTCCTGCATTGTAATTTAAATTTAATTTTGACTTGCGCCGAAAGATCCGCTCTCCTTTTTCAACAACTGTAAATATTGTAGAAAATGCAGTCACTGACGCGCTGGGGTCGCAACGGTCGAGTCCCGAAATTTGGTTTTAGGGGTTGGCCAGCCTGAGTGAAGAGGTACGAGGGCCAGAGAAGACGAGCTATCGGTCTCTTGGCTTGTAGCAACCACCGTGGACGGACGTGCTCTACCACTACTACCACTATCATCATGGTTTCTATTATAACTACCATCGACTACTACCACTACTACACGTGCTAATATTTATATTTGTAAATGGGCCAAGAGCATATAAGCTCACCTCAGGTGAAAGCTTATTTTACTTAAGTTTAGTTAAGTTTATTTCAATTTTATTATTAATAATTGCTGTAGATTGGACTTGGTTTATTTTGAAAGGCTTGAAATGGATTGGTGGATTGGATAGAGCTGGTTATGGTTTTGGTTATGGAGGAAAAGGGTCGGTGAAAAGAAGGACTGGGTTGTGATTGGAATTGTTGAAGTAATCGAGTCGTTTTATTACTGTCGGGTTAACTATTTTATTTTTAAAGTGATACTTTATGAATTGAAGAGTCGTTGTATTTAATTTATTTCAGTCAAGCTTATAATAAATTCAGTCGAGTCAGTTTCATCAGTCGTTTTATAAATATTGTTCATAGTTCATTTATCATTTGTTATAGCGACATCGTTTAAATAAATGCCATAGTTCATATTAAAATATATTAATTACTTAAATTAATAATAACCTTCCTGATAAGTTAGGTATAAGATCTCCCTCTTAATTTTAATACTGCGTGGTCCAGTACAGGGTTATCCTCGTCCTGAGATTACTGAGCACAGCTGGACAGGTACGTAAGACACTTTAAGTTTGACACATGTGTGGTCCCTTATTTTATTGAGACCACAATTCAATTATTAAAATAAGTGGACCCATTATACTTGAAGAGCTCGAAAATGTATTCACAACCATGTTTTCGAAGCTCGAAAACAGCAGGAAGTTTCGGGGCTGGCCCACAGGGTCAACCGATAGACAGTTTTTTTTTTTATATGACAAACCTTATTTCTTCGATCAAAAACATTAGTAATTGACTAAACCTGAAAAAAATGAATTTTTCCATAATTTTTTTTTTTTTAATATTTCTTTCTTATCATGATCCCAATTTTTTGACATCTTTAATTTGTAACGGGGCAGAATGCTTCATCATTCCGTTTACATTTAAATTGGACTCGCACTAAAAGATCTGGCTTCCTTCTTCAACAACTGCCACTACGGAAGTCAGTATAGCCACTTATGCGCCTGGGTCGCTGTGGTCGAGCTCCTCGACGCTTGGTTTTAGGGGTTGGCCAGCCTGAGTCGAGAGGGATACGAGGCCCAAAGACGACGAGTGGTCGTTCTCTTGGCTCGCAGCAACGATCGTGGACGGACGCTTTTCCCGACTACTACTACTACTACTACTACTACTACTACTACTACTATTGCTGCTATTACCACTATCTTTACTATTACTGTCTACTGGCTACTACCAACGCCATTAAGGGCCAAGAGCTTATAAGCTCACGTGCCACGTGGAAGTTTATTTAATTAAGTTTGTCTTAAATATAATTTATTCGAATATTGTAGAATTGTTGTAGATTGGACCTGGATCTTGAGGATTTGGAGGATTGGAGGATCTGAAGGTTATTGGATTGGAAAGGAGGTTGAATCGTCGAAAGAAGTGAAATCAGTTGAAGTAAGTGGATTCGTTAATTATTGTCGGGGTTAATTATTCATTTGTGGAGTGATAATTTTGAGTTAAAGAGTCGTTATAATTAATTAATTTAGTCAGTCGAGTCAGTCAGTTTAATAAAATTCAGTGGAGTCAGTTTCATCCGTCATTATAATTATTGTTCATCGTTTCATTTATAATTTGTAAAGCGACTTCGTTTGAATAAATGCCATAGTTTTTATAGTTCATATTAAAATTTGTTAATTACTTAAATTACTAACAACCTTCCTGATAAGTTAGGTATAAGATCTCTCTCTTAATTTTAATACTGCGTGGTCCAGTACGGGGTTACTCTCGTCCTGAGATTCCACTGAGCATAGCTGGACAGGTACGTAAAACACCCTAAGTTCTACACATGTGTGGGCCTTTGTTTTATCAAGACCACAATCAATTGATAAAATAAGTGGACCCATTATAAATTATTGTGAACATGATAGGATAAAAAAATTAAAAAAAACTTTGGAAAAAGTCAATTTTTTTTTTTTAAATCTTTTTTCAATAATTGATGATTTTGATCAAAGAAATTAGAATTATCGCACAAAAAAAACTTTTTGAAATTGAAACAAAATGCCATATGGCAGCCAGAATGTAAGGTAGATTTATCGAAAATTTTCAGACCCTTCCTGAGTTTTCGCTATCTTGCGATTAGTTTGAAACGAAGTCAGTCCTTGTATATTTTCTGCTAATATTAAAGCCAATTTTTCAAGGTCAGTTTTCAATCCGAAATTCTTAATATGCGATTCAAATATTATGAATATACTTGTATATTTATATGAAAATCTACGAGCAGTATTAAGTTAATCGCGTATTACGAAAATCTCGGATTAATTACATGCCTTCGAGTAAACATGGTTAGAAACGAAAGTATACATACGTAATAAAATATGTATTGAAGAAAACTCACACAATTCATCCAAAATTCGAGATTTATAAATTCATTAAATTTATCAAAAATGGCGCAAGCAAATATTTAGAAATTTAAAAATAGAAACTCAAATATTTAGCTCAAATATTTCTCTTGAAATTGGTAGAGAATAATGTTAGATTATTAAGCACATAGGTTAATAACAGTCATAATTTATATTTGTCCATTATTATGAAATTTTAATACAAAAAAGGTTAAACAGGCATATGACACTGGTATAGAAACACGGTTGACTCGCACCGCCATGATCACATATTTATAGGAGAAGGGAGGGGGCAAAAGGGGGTAGGGTAGGTAAATCAGGGTACCCTGCAAATTTTATAAAAAAAAATTTTATTTTTTAAATGTTATTTGAACATTCCAAAATTACTTTTGTAAACATAGTTGAGTATTATTGTGGACATTTTTTTATTAACTTTTTCAAAAATTGAGTTTCAGTCAAAAAATGTTGATGGCTTTTGATTTATGATGAAAACCAGTAAAAACTTTTTTTTGTTCTTTTGCATCCAATAATGGAGTAAAATGTAATGTTTCTCTATGTGAATTGCTCACAAAAAAATTTAATTCGATCAATTTTATCAAATATGCAGAAATTTTTTCTTCGCCTTTTCTAGAGGATATCCCATTTTGCCCTCCAAAGTGAAAAGTTTTTTGTTTCAACGGCAACTGAAATTTTTGTTTATATACTTCGCATATCATTAAGAACAAAAAGATTTAGTGTATTTGAGTCCTCAGACCCATAGTATTTCTTTGAGTACCACGCGTTGCCCCCCCCCCGCCCTAACCCTATATATATATATATATTAGGGTGCTTCGTTTCCGGCGAAAGTATTTTTTTTTGTTGCTCATCGAGCAAAAAATTGTTTTTTATGCTAAAACAATAATTCCTGCAAAATTTAAGCTCTTAATTCCAATCCTAAGTACTATCCATTTGATTTTGAAGATTTCCCATTTAAAATACACGTAAATTAAATTACTTTTTTTTTAACTTTCTAATACTCAGCTTCGTTTCATGATATCAACGCGGTTTTGGTCACCAATTGTAGGGCATTTGGTGTTCTTCAAAAGTGCCCATAGTTACGTAGCTGTTATTCCAGCTGTATCACTTGTGTCCGTTGCGGACCTCATTTTTCCTATGAAATTGACCTTTAATGGCTTGCAGAACGTAAACCAATGAAAGTACACTGAAAATGCTAACGAGAATTTTATAGAAAATTTTATTCCCTTCGAAAAAAGTCCTATGAGTCAATTTGCTAAAGTCAATAGTTTCCGAGTTATAGTCATTTTGATAATTTGAAAAATAAATATCAATTGTAATTTTTTTGTTGTATTATATTTTTCAAATTATCAAAATGACTATAACTCGCAAACTATGGACTTTAGCGAGTTGACTCATAGGACTTTTTTCGTAAGAAATAAAATTTTCTATAAAGTTCCCGTTAGCATTTTCAGTGTACTTTTATTGGTTTACGTTCTGCAAGCTAATAAAGGTCAATTTCATAGGAAAAATGACTTCCACAACGGACACGAGTAGAACAGCTGAAATAACAGCTACGTAACCACGGGCACTTTTGAAGAACTCCAAATGCCCTACAACGGGCGACCAAAAATGCCTTGATATCATGAAACGAAGCGGAGTATTAGAAAGTTAAAAAAAAAAGTAATTTAATTTACGTGTATTTTAAATGGGAAATCTTCGAAATCAAATGGAAAGTACTTAGAATTGGAATTAAGAGCTCAAACTTTGCAGAAATTTTTGTTTTAGCATAAAAAACAATATTTTGCTTGATGAGCAACAAAAAAAATACTTTCGCCGGAAACGAAGGACCCTAATATATATATATTATAACACAAAATCTATGCATACGTTAATACGCCAAATTTTGCGCTACAACTTCGTTCTCTACCTTTACCCTCCAGTCTCAATACGAATAGGGTGGCAGGTAATTTTTATCACTGCAATCACCAAATCAGTAAATCCTAAAAATTAGATAAATTTTTGATCTGTGGAATTATCTCAAAACCACGCATAAATAAAAAACTAAAACTGCAACAAAATACTCAGAACTTATGATTAAAAACAAAAACAGAAACTGGAAAACTAAAAACAGAGTTACGGTATGCTGTGGTGTCGCTCAGTGTGTAGGTTTATGGAGAGAGGGAGTGATCCGGATTACATCATTCCGAATCCATGTAGATTATTAGTGAATTTGTAATTTTTATTTAACGACAATAATCTCAAATCTCTATTTAACAATTCAAAGAACTGTTGCATTGTACAAATAATTTAACTTTATAACAATTTACTGAATCTAATAATAATAAAATACATGGGTCTAATATTGACGTCAATTAGACGACAATTGGTTTAATAATTAAACATATTTCTTATAATTATTTTATAAAATAATAGTACCAATAAATCGTGAACATGACTCTAACCGTAACATTATTCTCATAATTTTCTTAGTTCTTAAATTTTTTTTTTAATTAGAACAGTAGCATAATATCTCAAGACTTTAATTCGAATTCAATTAACTATTAATAATGATAATAATTCGTTCATACCTGATTACTTATTAATAAAATATCAAGTAATGTCTTGCTCTGCTTTAAATAACATTTCTGTAACAATAATCTTAATCTTTAGCTTTCCGCAATGCCATGATACTGTAGCGCCATTACTGGGCACGTCTGCTCACTTTGAGCGACCAGAGCTGAATGCTCACGTCCGTACTCTTCGAAGGTCTCCATTCGACTTCTCTTTTCTTAATCATCAGAATCCAAAACCTCCAACTAAATCTTATCATTATCTATAACTAATCTCTATATTCTAAATCCATAAATCAATTCCCAAACTCTACTGTATTGGTAACTGGAGGCTTATACCTCACCAAACGTACTCACTAAACCTGACTTTGAGTATGGATATCCTTGGTAGTTGCTCTCCTGGAACAGACTTCAGCTGGGATCGTAAAACTTATAAACTAAGTGACCTATGACTTCCTCAGTGGTACAAGTGGTCATAGCTTGTCCTCTGAGACCTGTCAGACTAAAACAATTAAAAATAACCAAACGGTTTCCACAACAGTAACGGTCACAAAATTACTGTTGAGTCGAATATAATTAATATTTTAGTCGAAAGGGCATTAAATTACCTAAAAGAACTTGAAAGTTAGATTACCTTGCGAAAACAGAATATACTCTTTCGTATTTCTAAGTTAAATAAATGATTTGAAAGGAACAAATGTCGTAATAACAGACTATTTTACGTAAAATTTTATAATTTTGAATAAACGAATCCTTTGTGTTCTGAAAATATTAGTTATCGTTATTTTCATCATCGTGACCACTATTATTGTTGTTTTTATTATTTATTTATTTTATTATTTTATTTTTTATTATTATTATTTTAAGGAAGTACAATTTATAGAATTCCTATGATAACATATTTTAAGAATTAATTTATGTTGAATTAATATTTTAATTATGTAAGTCAACTTTCCATCCTTCAACACTGAAACAATGTAACTTCAACATAGTCATTGAGATAAATTCAATGCTAGACGTGTGTTACATTGACATTCAATTTGATTCAAAATAATTAATTATTTGCGTTGAATTTTTAACTAAATACTTGAGTTCATTTGACAAGAAGGAGTTTGTTAAAACTACATTAAAAATAATGTAGATTTAACATTATTTTTAAGTTAAATTTATAACGTTCACTACTATTTTACACGACCTACGGCGGAGTGTGGTTAGTGTCAAATAGCCGTTATAACCCTCCGTTGGTGAAAAACCCTGAAATAAATAATAAGCAAACAAAAATTCCGTTTGGGAGATGCTCCAAATCTCCACTGGACACACATCTCTTCTCAGGCTGGGTTAGAAAAACCGAATTGGGCGCAAGTTCGTGCACCTCCACGAACAAATCAAACTCAAATAAAATGAAGATAAAAAATGAAATGAAAATAAAAATAAATCAAATGATCAGGGAGCAGTTTCATGTTAGGAAAAGGATTAGCAAGAAAGAGATAGCTATTAATTAAACAAATAAAAGTTAAAATAATGCCGGGTTGGTGACCATGTGTCTTCTCAGTTATATTTGAATAACAAAATTAAATGTCATATAAAATTACTAGTTTATACTCGCAAGAATATTTGCCAATTGTTTAGAATATTATGAAATCACAAATAATTGTTCTTAACAGCACCATTGCCGCAAATAATAAGAATTGTTTATAAATACTTGTGCGCACAATGACACACGCTCGCAAGAAAACAATACTAAATTGTAAATAATACAAATAAATCGCAAAAAAATTTCTTTATAAATACTACTTGTAAATAAATAATTAGCGCAAATAATAATTATTAATCATAAATAATTTATATGCGCGATAATAATAATAACTTGTAAATCATAACAATAAGAATCAAGAATTAATAATAATCAATTAAATATGTAACGCATATCATAATCAATACCAAGAAATAATACAATCTCATAAGTAAATATTGAAAACCCAGTTGAATAGTTGTCGCATATAATTCGTTAAAATTTTTGAAATAATATTTAATACGTATAAATAATAATGAACAATAACCAAATATTTATCACACTCAATATTTGGCAATGATAAATAATACTAAGTAATTTCACTTAGTGCTTCACTATCCACTGGGTTCAATAATTACGCGTTTCATCATATGCGTATACAAAATATTATTACTCAAAATTTGCTATCTCTCTTACTTTTATGAGCTGGACAAATGGCCACCAATGCGGGAACAAAATTACACGCCAATGTATTAGCTCAAAAGTACTTACAGTTTACGTAATTAATCAATTCTCTTGGTTGAAAATTCAATACGTTAAATGTATTTCCTTTAGTACTTCTCCAAAATACTCAACTAATGCCAATGGATTTATACTATGTACTCAAAATACCAAATGGCGTCAAATTTATAACATTTATTATCAACAAGAGCACACACGCTACTCTTACAGAGACTATCCCACGTCTGACCATGGCAGCACGTGAATCTCATGCCAGCACCTCGGCCGGCGCCATTTTGTCATATATCTCACGTCAACCAGTGGAGATATATATCTGTCGCATGTTATTTTTAACAGAATCACCAACATAATACCTGATTTGATCTGTGCAAGTTTACTTGTTCCCGACATCAAGTGACCAATTGTCCCTTTCATAATTAATCATTACTACGATTTAATGATAAATCAGCCAGTGGTTTATTCGCAAAATTAATAAATTTATTTATAATAAATAAATTTATTAATGCCAACTGTTGCGTTGACGTGCATGCGAAATAATCATAAGCATATAAATCAAATGCGCCATTATTTTTCCCAGCGCTACAAAAATCCAACTATATGCTTAAATTATTCAGTAAATCTTTCTGATTTAAACACAATTTATACCTAAGGAAAACATTATATAATATTAACGCAGTAATTAAAACAAAATCTTACATGTAAACAAACAATAATATATAGGATGAGACGTGTGAGCAGCGTGTGCTGCCCTCTGTTGCTCACCGGCCTGATGCAAGACTGCCGCGATATTTAGATATCGTGACAAATTCAACACAACAAGTTTGTTGGGCGTACACAAAAAAAATGTTAAATTTACAAAATTTTTGAGTTAATCTATACAAAACTAAGCTTGTGTTAATGTTTGACACAAGAATAATGTGTTAAATTAACACAAAAAATTAAGTAGACTGTTTGGGACATTTAATTTGTGTTAAATTTAACACAAATTTTTCAACTGTGTACCTAGAGTAAATTAAGAGTGAAAATTCAAAGTGAATCTCGAACAGCCTTCCAAAAATCACTAAAAAACTTCTAAAATTTTTTTGTTTCTTTAATTTTGTGCGTTGACCCTTCGTCGGTTGCGTGCATTTTCCAATCGAGTTAGATCGCATGGTGAGCATCGCGCTGCCGTGTTAAATTGAACGCGCTGTTTCCAAATCTCAAGCTGCGAATTTTATACGCTTATCTGGAATTAATTTTTTCATTTTTTTTACTAAGAAAATTGTTAACATTTATATTATTTGAATATAATTATGAATATTAAATAACAATTAAATTGTAAATAAAATAATGAAAGCAAAAACTAACCTGAAAAATCACTTCACTTTAATAGTTATATCTATTCCTCATGTGAAATAAAATAGGCTTAAATAGTGGCAGTAAAGAAACTTGGCAACAGCGCAGTTTGGGAAAGACTCGGACATTTACATTCTCATACTCAGCCTCGAAAATTAAAATCTAGAAATATTTTCCACGTGTTTTATTGCTTGTATACAGCGTTAAAATTTTCAAAGAAGAAATTAAATTTTTTCAAAGCTACTAATTCAAGCAATTCTGAGAAAAAAATAAAATGTAAAAAAGGCGGCGCCACTCTTATTACGCGACCGACGAGGGGTTATTGTATATTTATGTACTTTTTATGTAATTTTGATATATTTTTTTCAGGGGAGGTACTTTATACTTAGGGATTTTAATGAAAATTATTTAAAAAAACAAAAATATTAAACATTGTTGTCAAAATGTAATATAGGATATTATTACGGCGTAACATGCGAAAATACGAAAATGACGTATAATTAAACAAAATAAAAACGAAATTCTTAAAAACTAAAAACTAAACATATCATAGGTCAGATGTGTAGTCAGAACTTGTTGATGTAAACAAAGAATACTATAATTTTCCCTTTTCATTACTTATGAAGAAATAATAAACTAACTAACGAATTGAGCAATCAATTAAATCGTGATAAGCTCCCTAATGCTTGCAGCCCAAACATTACCACTTTCAAATAATGCCGTGCGATGCTTCTCCGTTTTTTCTTTATAAAGTCAAGTGTCACCACCCCGATAACCTTTACATCTATGCATCGTTGACTTTAAATTTAATTCATTTGGTCCCTACGCATTTCTTTCTAGTATCTACTAGCTCAAATAACATCGAAATTCAATTTGAATTTTAAATAAACTATGAAACAAACTGATAACTGTTAACAAAAACAAGGTAATAAAATCTATGATAGACACTTTCGACTGTAAATAAAATCATCAATAATGGTTAATACACAACAGTAGTATTGCACCATAACTCAAGAAACTTATTAGTAAAATACATATTAACAACTTGAGACGCAAATCTCAACGCATTGATAAGGAAATACATAAGATAACAATTAACTAACTACACAATATCGGACAACCATAACGTACCATGACGGAGCAGATAACCATAATAACAATTTCTTAACATCCTACAGTGAATAATTAAACTCATAGCCACCTATCTATAACAATAAGAATAAAATTATAATCGATCAGTAGATAAAGAAAAATAGAATTGAGCTTAGATAAAAACCTATATACTAACTAACTAACCATCGGAGGTCAATCAAGGAACCTAACTCTTTCGTTTCATTCTTGTCCCACTAATACATACGTGAGCGCGTAATTTCTACCTTCAATAACTCAACTAATGAATAAAATAATGATTAACCAAGATTTTCAAGGCAATCCACTAGTGTCCCTTTACTGATGAGATTAATAGTAATTGCAAATTATTATTTACTTGAAATCAAAAACAGGCATAACTTATAAACCACTAACGATAGAGACAAATACTCATAATCCATCTATAGATAAGAAAAAATAGATTATTAATTATTAAACTCTCAAATCTCAATCTTACCGGATCATTCATATTTAAATTAAGCCCATCTTATAGCATGGGATGGCATCTCTTTCTTCCATTAACAGAGTTAATACGACCTGCCTTCTCGCACTCCCAAGATTCTCTTGTGACGTACCGTGTGACGTATCTCGTCATTTCTCTCTTTGACCCATACGAATATATCGCTAATTTCTATTTCCAGTAACTCGATAAATAATCAAAATAATGAGAAACTAAAAATATCATTATAATCCGGTCACATACTTCATCTAACTGAATTAATAATACTTCAAGATTATCTAATAATCATCCCGTAATCATAAAAGATAAGTTAGCATTCAACCAATAACAGTAGAACGAAACGAATATAATCAATCGAAAGACAATAACGAGAGGATTAAATCAATAACCATCTACAACTTGAACCTAATTAATAATGCGTAATAAACCATCCAAAATAAGGCTCAACTAATACATTAACTCAGATCTAGAACCTTCTCTCAAGGCGTGGTTCATGACTCATCATATTGCTACCGCTACTTCTCGTGACGTATTGCCTGACGTATTTCGTCACTTCTCTCTCTAACACATACAATTATATCGATAAATTTTAGTTTAAATAAATCGATAACTAATTAAAATATCGACCAACTAAACATATCACCATAATCCGGTAAAATAACTTATCTAATTGAATCGAAAATAATTTCAGATTATTTAATAATTACCCCGCAATAATTATAAACAAGTATAACCTTTCAACCAGTAACCGTAGAAAGGAATGACTATAATCAATCGAAAGCTGATAACGGAAGAATTAATAATCAATAACCATCCATACCCTAATCCTAATTAGTAATCGGTAATTAACCATTTAACATAAGGCTCACCTAATAACATTGAGCGGGATCTAGAAGCTTCGTTCGAAGGCGTGGCGCATGACTCACTACGATCATCTTCTCTCTCGAACACATACGACTATATCGCTAAATTCAACTTAAAATAACTCGACAAATAATTAAAATAATGAAAAACTGAAATTATCACAATAATCCTATAACGCACGTGTATCTGTGAACCTAATAGTAATTTCCATTTATTGAGTATTCTAATTGAAAATAGGTGTAACATTTAAACCACTGACAATAGGAGAAAATGATTATAACCAATCGAAAGACAATGACAACAGGATCAATAATCAATAACCACGTATACCATAAATCTAATTAATAACCCATAATTTACAGACTAAAATAACTCCTATCCAGTAGCATGGGGTTGGATATCTTTCTTCCACCCGTAGCTCCTACCATCGTCTTTTTTTTTGAGTCCTTGTCATTGTTCTAGAAGTTTCAATCCGAGATTGTAACGTACGCCTTTTCTTACACCACACCCTGCAAGAATTCGACTCTGCTCAATAACATTAGTTTTCGGCAACAAAATTAAATTTAGGTCGCGCGTACTACCCCTCGCCTATGATTGGCACCTATATAAACCACTGCAAATCGGTCCTCAATACCCATTTATTATCAAGCTTTTGATTGCGTATAATCTTATTATTTTTAAATATTAAAATTTAATTTCTTTGTTCGAGTCGTTAATAATTGAATTCAGAATTTATAAAATTTAAGGTGAATTATTCTAAATAAAAATAATTTCGTTTAGTCACGAGCTTGACTAATTTGAATCAAGCTTCGCGCATTTCCGCTAAGTCCGGGAGTTGCCGAACTCACTACTGACTGAAAGTCAGAATAGTGCCAGGTCACTCGGTATTGGAGCCCGGTACATACAATTTCTAACTCAGGACCGTGTCAAGATGCCTTGAGAACCCGCTACAAGCTGGCCATTCACATAATTCGTTTTATATTGACCAGCAAATGAGAGAGTTCGCTATCAACTGCTTTCTGTTGGCGCGCTTTTAAGCCAATGGGAAAATTCGTAATATGCAGCAAGGCTGCCACGTCGACACCAAGCTTCTCGACGACTCAACGACGCTACCATCTTCATGGATTCTACAACGTGCTTTGCTACTTGCAATATCGTGCTTTTAAAATCGCTTTGGTAAATTAACGCTTTTGTGAGATAAACCAAATCGCTCTGCTAATTATCCTCAATATTTAGTCAGTAAATCAAGGCTGCTATTTATTGAGAATATCAATTGTTGTTCGCGTGTAATTAGTATCTATATTAATTTCCGTGAATTTAACCACTCTCAGCCACGTGTCTTTTATATACGTGAATCTTATCACCAAAGTTGCATTCGCTATCACGTGTCTGTTTTTTGTCGCATTCCCTATTAAGCATAAGATCTTACAATTTAAGGTGTAAATAAGTGTAAATAAATATCTCATTTATTTCTTGATAAAAACTGTGTAATTTTTAATTGTTTAAAATTCCTCACGCCTAAACCAGATCCTCTTAGTTTATTCACTCATTTTACATTGTGGTCCTTCGAGCCGGATATGGCGTGATTGTAAGCAATTAAAAATTATTTAAAAATTAAAAAAAAAAAAAAATGTGAGAAAAGCACAGTATTAGTGCTTGGATCGTAAAAATTGCTAAGTGCCGTGAGCATTGCTGAGCACTGCTAGAGTGCAGCCCGGGATAATCTATTTTACACACCGGTGTAAAGAGGCTTTTTAGCTAAAAAAGATCGAAAACTTAGCGTCGGTTCACGTCATCGCGTCCATTTTGTGCCACGTACCATCAAGATGGCCGCTGAAGCACAAGTCGCTTTGCAAATGGCTTGCATCAACACGATGCGCAACATGGCTACCCGCTTAACTGATGACGCACTCGCTACACAAAGTTTTGCCGCTATTGATGTAGAACTCACTATCCTGACTGAATTGTGGAACCATTTCAAGACAACTCACAAGAGGCTGTATAACGATGTACTTGATATCATCGCCAACGAATATCATACACACTGAAAAAAATAATCGCTAGCAGCTAGCGATTATTTTCTTTAGCAGCTAGCGATTAAAAATCGTTAGCTGCAAGCGATTATTTCGCTAGCAGTTAGCGAGTTTTTCTTTTGCAAGTAGCGATTAAAAATCGCTCGCTAGAAGCGATTTGTACGCTAGCTGCTAACGATTTTTTCGATAGTAACTAGCACGGTGTAGTTTTAACTCAGTGTGAGTATTATATCTTCTACACCGTTCGGTGTCATTAGCTCAAAACTCATAGATCGTCCGATCATAAGATCTGTAGGGTGAGGGGGGGGCAATATGAGCCCCCTAAAATTTTGAATCCCTCGAAATATATGGGGGCGAAATGGGCCCTCAAAATTTTGAACATGAAAAGTGTTTGGGGCGGGTGAGGGGCAAAATGGGACATTGAGGCAAAATGGACTACTAAGGTAAAATGGTCCCCCCAAAATTTTTAGCATGAAAAGTGTTCTGGGAGGGGGGAGGGGTAAAATGGGCTACCTAGACTTAGAGAATCCTAGAATATTTTTTAGCCAAACGGGTTCCTAAACTTTTTAAAATAATCGAATAGTAATTCAACAGAAAACTTTGAATTAAGTTATTTTCAAATCCAAATCTTCACTATCAACTCTTTTATACTAAATACATAGAAAAGTTTCAAAATATAAAACAAGCGAGAAACATACAACGAGTTTTGTTGGGGACCCGTTTTACCCAACGTCTCAGGATTTTCCCATTTTGATAGACACAGCAAATCAACACCAAAAAACTTAGCAGGAGAAAAAAAAGAAGAGAAACAAGCTGAAAAACTCACATTAGAAAGATTTTGGGGCGACCATTTCACCTTAGTGGCCCATTTTGCCTCAGTGTCCCTCGCCCTACAGATCTTATGATCGGACGATGTATGAATTTTGAGCTAATAACACCGAACGGTGTAGAAGATAACACTCACACTGAGTTAAAACTACACCGTGCTAGTTACTATCGAAAAAATCGCTAGCGTCTAGCGAAAAAATTGCTTCCCGCAAGCGATTTTTAATCGCTAGCTGCTAAAGAAAATAATCGCTAGCTGCTAGCGATTATTTTTTTCAGTGCAGGTAATGCTTATGAAACCGCTAACGTAGCTTACACCTCTCTTAGAGTGAGACTCAGTGTTGCTAGACCCGCTCCAGAACCTGTTCATGAAGATCCTGCCATTAATCACGACCAAACGGTTTACTTTGGAGGCGCACACAAATCTAACTTGCCGCAAATCAAACTGCCAACGTTCCAGGGCTCTTATGACGAGTAGGACTCGTTCAAGGACTTGTTCACTTCTCTGGTCATAAATGAAGATTCGCTAACTGGGTCACAAAAAATGCATTACCTGAAGATGCAGGTAAAAGGTGAGGCAGCTGCTTTACTCGCTAATCTCCAAATCACAGATGACGCTTCCCAACCTGCTTAGGAATTGTTGAATACTCGCTACACGAATCCACGCAGATTACTCGATATGCATATCGATGATTTGCTTGATCGTCAACCGCTAACTTTACACTCCGCTGCTGATCTGGATGCGCTGCTACTCGCTAACAAGAAGTCACTGGATGCTATCGCTGCTTTGGGGATTCCAATTGGTGAGTTGGACCCCTTTTTAATTCGCGTGACTGTTCGTTGTTTGCCGTCAGATTTGAGAGTAGACTGGATGGCTTCGCTTGGGTTATCCAATGAGTTTCCCACTTACCAATAACTGCGCGACATGCTGAAAACAAAGGTTCGTGCGTAGGAAAACTCTGAAATTGGCGCAAAGATAACCTCAAATCAAGCTAAGGGTGTGGGTGAGGAACCCCCACCTAAGTCTTACGCAAAGTCAGCCGCTACAAACAAACAAGTGAAGTTTGGGAACAGTCGATCCGCTACCTCATCTACGCCATCTACATCTACTGGATCCGCTAGCTACGTGGCTCGGACTCCAAAGAAGAAAACGAGTGAGCCAGAAATGTGGCGAATATGCAAACAGAAACATTTTGTTCTGTTTTGTCCTAGCTACCAGAAGGCGTCACCACTGAATAGAAGGACGATTGTTAAGCAGTATCGCTTATGCTATAACTGTTTGGGACGCCACCGCTACGCTGATTGTTTGACTAAGCAGAGATGCCAGCATTGTGAACAGCCGCATCACACCTTTACTCACATTGACGATGGTGCTACCGCTAAACCAGTACAGGACGCTCCTGTAGCTGACCCAGGTAACAAATAGTTCCAATTTTGGTAACTTTTGTTTTGAATTCGCTAACTTAGTCTGCTTTTAGCTCATTTGCTCAATGTATTACTCGCTACCACTATTGTAAGGTTGCATTCGCTAACAGGAAGTACATGTACTGCCCGTGTACTTATTGATCAAGGATCGGAGTTATCCTTTGTGACACATTCGCTAATCAAAAAGCTGGATATTCAACTCAGTAAAGCAGCTGTACCATTACGTGGGATTGGTAATGTGTCAACTGGGCATTCGCTTGGGTTATGCAAGATGACGCTGCATTCTCTACACAACAACGCTTCTATTACTATCCAAGCTCATGTAGTTGCTCTATTGACGGTAAACTTGCCGTCATTTACGCTAACGAAGAAGAAATGGCCGCATATAACTGGGCTACAACTCGCTGATCCAGACTTCTTGACATCACGACCTATTGACATCGTTCTGAGTGCAGCACCAGCTACACATATAATCAACGCTACAATAAGAAAAAGGAGTGTCAATGACCCAATCGCTCAGTCAACATCACTTGGCTGGATCATATATGGATCTGTGGACACCGCTACATTGAAATTGACCGCTTTTGGTCATCATGTCACTGTTGATGATCAACTACAAGACTTATTAAGGAAGTTTTGGTATCAAGAAGAGCCACAGACAGAATTCACTACAGGCTATACTGAAGAACAAGAAGAGTGTGAACAACACTTTGTCAATACACACTACAGACAGTCTGATGGTCGATATGTCGTTCGCTTGCCGCTTAAATCTTTGCCAAGTCAACTGGGTGATTCGCTCAGAGCTGCACAATACGCTTCATTACGTCATCTCAAACGATTGGAGGCTGATCCAGTCTACAAGAAGTTGTACTTTGACTTCCTGAAGGAGTATGAAGACTTGGGACACATGAAACGTATGGAATTAAAGGATTTACCACCGAACAGCTACCTGTTGCCGCATCGTGGGGTTCTAAAAGAGCAGAGCACTACCACCAAGCTCAGGGTGGTATTTAATGGGTCATGGAAAACTACATCTGGCGTATCAGTGAACGAAATACTTCATATGGGTCCCAAAATTTAAGTTGACATTAGTGACGTTCTTATTTGCATCCGCTGCCATCGCTATCTATTCGCTACTGACGTAACAAAAATGTTTCATCAGATCGCAGTTGACAAGGAAGATCATCATCTACAGTGCATACTCTGGTTTGACGAAGATGACATCTATGGAGGTGAAGATGAACTCGCTAAGGCAATCCAAGTTGCTCTCGATACAAAAAATATGTGTGCCGCAGGATGTTTTCCACTTGCCAAGTGGGCAAGTAATTCAACAGAATTACTCTCTCAAGTCACTCCAGTTGAAACCCAAGAAGATATACCAGGAGAGCTTGGGGATACTACAGTAAAAGTGCTCGGGCTAACGTGGAATTCAACACAGAATAAATTCCAGTTTGGCTATTCGCTTCCAGAAGCATCACCAACAACTAAACGCACAATTTTATCTAAAATTGCTCGCTTTTTTGACCCACTGGGGTTTTTGGCACCGATCATCGTGAGAGCCAAGATGTTCACGCAGAAACTCTGGCTGCAGAACTTCGATTGGGATGCTACGCTATCACCGTTGCTTCTTCAAGAATGGAATTTGTTTCAAGATCAACTACATCAGATCTCGAAGATTCAAATACCTCGCTGAAATTATGTAAAAAATGGTGTATCAATCGAATTACATGGATTCTCTGATGCTTCACAACTCGCTATGGCTGCTGTCGTCTACTTAAAAGTTACTGACGCTACTGGAAGCTCCAATATTTCGCTAGTGTGTAACAAAATACAAGTTGCACCACTGAACCCAATAACTATACCAAGAATGGAGCTCAATGCCGCTGTCTTACTCGCTCAACTGGTACTCTACGTAAAGAAAGTCTTGAAAATTGAAAGCATACTAGTTTTCTTGTGGACACTTATTTTAAAAAGTGGTTTAATTTAGCACTCAGAATTAGTGAATATTCACTTATTTCATTCATTCATGTTTAGAGAGTTGGACTTTCGAAAGTTTTTTAATAACTTTTTTAGATTCATCAACTTAATTCATGGATTTCATAAACATTCATAAGAATTTCAGCTTACATAAATAGAACAAGAGTATTTACTTTAGATTTAATGTTCATGTCAAGTATAAAATATTTTCTAATCAATTTCTTATCCATATATTTTAACTGATTTATTAAAAATGTAATTGTAAGTTTTTCCCACGAAATTGATAATTAAGTATATTTTTCTGAGGAATCTGGCGAAATATCCCAATTGCAATAAAAGCCAATTTTTTTAATAAGACGAATAGATATATTTTTTAATATAATTAATTTTTCCGTAAGTACTAATTCAAAATAAATCGATTGTGTATAATTAATTCGATTTTTTTTTCTTTTATATTGATATAAATTATGACACTTCAAAAAAAAAAACGTTTTTTTTCTCAAAAATGGATCTTAATTTATCTCTAAATAATAAACTGACGTATTTTTCTCTTCTTGCAAAAGTGAAGCTTACCTACATCTATGAAAAGGTTTAACAAAGTGTTGAAAATGTTTATTCTATTGACATGAGCTGAAAGTCTTGTGAATATTTATAAAATTCATAAATTAAGTTGATGAATCTAAAAAAGTTATTAAAAAAACTTTTAAAATTCAAACGCATTGAGATTCAGCAAGAAATATCTTCTAACTGGTTAGAGAAATCAAATAAACACATCAGACCTTTCTTGTTGAGCGTTAAATTTCCTACAAAAATATGTTACGCTCATTCATCAATAATCATTTTTCAATGATGTAGAAAATTATTTGGAAAAAAATGTTTTTTAACAAATGCTTTAAAATTTGATCTCAAATATCTGTAACAGGGAATTTTGAATTTTCCGCGCTCAGTTGCCATGATTTTCTATCATGCGCACGGTCGATATAATCTATTACTGCCCCAGAGTTATCCGGGGTAGAGTGCGACTGTCGTCCCGAGCGGAAATCATAGGGGCTTGTATGTCAGTCCCACTCAGTAATAAGTAGGAGTGTCTAAGTTTTCTGGAAGTTGCCGAATTCGGTTGGTTGGGTGCACAATTATAAGTGCAGGGGGAACCCAGGCCGAGACACACAATCGGACGAACCACTGAAGAGATAGACGCATTAAGTCACTCAGGTAATTAATAATTTGAAGACTTGGCTTATAATTTTGGACCAAGCGATTATTTATGTAATTATTATTGATACCAGGCCAATTGCCGGTATCCTTGATAACTTTTATTAATTATTTGGAAAAGCAGGTGAAGGAGCCAGCAAAAGGAAAAGTCGAGATTACGAGAGGAAAGTACGAAGCACAAAGAAGTTGAGACAAGGAACTGGACGAAACGAACGAGACAGCAACCAGAGAACCTGACGAGGACGGAGAAACCGCACCAGGAAAAGGATCAGGTATTAATAAAATTAATTGTACTACGCCTAAGCCAGAATATTAATTTAATTTGATATATACTTAGTCGTTCGTTGGGTAATCCGCGTCTAGGCCCATAGCAATAAATTAGTCATAAAATTATTAAAATAAAAATTAAGCCAGACGGTTGTCTAACCGGGTTCAAGCCCAATTGCCGGGTCCAGGGTGTCGTCATATAATTCCAGGTCATTGCCGGAATTATATGCGTCGCAGAAATTTCTAGGCTGATTGTGTAGAACACAAGCCAGAAATTTTCGTGGTCTAGTCCGCGTTGTAATATAATATTAAGAAATTAAAATAAATACATAAATTAATTTTATTAAATTAATTTACGTCGAGTAATAAATAAAATTAATAATTAAAGTTCGTTAATAAAATTATTCTAAAAATATGCTCAGAAAAGTAAAGACTGTAAAGTAAGAAGTCGAGTGGCCGCGAGTAAAGATGGAGGAACTTGCGTGAAGCAAGTATCGGGAAAGAAAACGGAGATGAGATTTTTACTGACCAAAACTTAAAAATATTAAGTCTCGTGACTTCGGATCAGTATAAATTGAAGAATTAATGTTAGTTGTCGGAAAGGAGTTGAATTAAAATTAATTAATTAATAATAATAATAATTATTCTTCAAAAATTAATTAATTAATTTATTAAAGTGCATGGCGGGAACAGTCATTTTAAAATCAGTGTGTGAATAAAAGTCCAGGGGACTCGAGTGCGCGTGTGTGTGTAGGAAAAAATTTAAAAATTAATATTGTAATTAATAAATAAGTCGGGAGGTAACCGATATTTTAATTTGTAAGTCCAAAGGTAGTTGGCAATAATTTTAATCAAGTGAGTATGTGTGTGCGATGCCAAGTAGTGGCTATTTAGTCTAAGTAATTTTAGTCGCCAAAGGTAATTGGCAATTGTATAAGGTAATTGGTGAATATTATAAGGTCTAAAGGTTATAAGGTCAAAAAGTATTAGGTATAAGTTATAAGGTCTAAAGTTATGTCTAAGGTATAAGGTTTATGAAAATTATGTTTTTATTTACAAGGCTTATAAAACAAATAAAAGTGAATATTGTTATAATAAATAAATCTAAGTTATTTATAAAATTATCCTTCCTCTTTCTACTCTTACAATTAAATTTTACACCGACCCTGAGTATTAAGAATCGGTTCTGGAAGACCGTTTAATCCTTCCAGTAGCGCCCTTAAAAAGGAAATTAAAGACGACCAAGGTGACAGTACCCCTGTTATATATCTTTTAAATGGTGAAAGTTATCACTTGAATACACTGATCCTTGTTTGTAGAGCATTCAATTTACTATAAAAAATTTTTGACGATTTGGTTAAACCATCAATGAATAATGAGATATGGTCTTTGATATAAGGGACTATTAAAGAGAAAATGGAAAACTGTGATGAGGAGGATCTTCCTATTAATATTAAAAGCTCAAATTTGGTAAGCATTTTCTAGAGGTACCTGAGAACCAACTTTTTAATGTCGGAAGTTAAAAAAAAAATTTTCTATCTTTTTGAATCACCCTAATATATATATATATATATATATATATATATATATATATATATATATATATATATATATATATATATACATATATATATATATTGAGACAAATCGCTTTTATTTTCGCGATCTTTACCAGCAGCCACCAGAATTCGCGGGTTGAACCCCGGCTTAGGCTGGCCTCTAACAAATTTTTATTTTACTTGGACATAGCAGTAGGCTGGGGTTCTTGCAAAGCAATGACCCGCACTTATTCAAACTTGGCAACGTATGTAAAATTCACCTATTTATCTCACGGCTTATTACTTATCAATAAATTTTTTGTAATTAATAGAATTATCCTATGCAGCTTAATCAATAAGTATTGGATATTATTACATAATTTTACCAGTATTTTAAAATATGAATAAAAGATAGTAGGTAGAAAGGAAAGTATGCAAGTTTATTGCCAGTTATAATAATTTCGATTACTTACAATAAATGTCTCTGAATAGTATAATAGAGGTGGTCCGAATAACAATGGATGGCCACGTGGGAAGAGTTGGTTATTACACTCAAATAATACACTGATTTTATGTTTTATAATTAATACGCTGATACTACAGATGTATCAGCGGTAACGTAATGATGATCTAATTAACTTAAACGTATTTTATACTAAAATAATAACATATAATAAATAATAGAATCGCAAGCTAAGTTGCCAGTAAAATATAAAGTATAATAATTAAATTGAATCGTAACAGATTGATATAATGCAAGTAAAATTGCCAGCTAACGAAAATTAATTTAGAATAACTCTGAACGCTAATAGATCCAAGATCAAAGTGTCTGACCGATAATTGAGGGCCTGGGACTTGCCTATGAACTCTGTCCCCACTTCATCCTTACGGTCATGCGTCAACGTGAAAATTAGTCATGTGACCACGGCACTATGACTTGTGTAGTTTCAGACGACAAGAAGGCGGGGAAAAATGGGAACCGCAAGGCTGAGGACGACGAAGACAATTCACATTGTCTCAATATATATACTCATGCCATAAATTAAAGGAATAGAAAAATTTTAGGAATTTTTCAGTGATTTTTGTAAGGCTGTAACTTCGTAAAAAATAATCGTATCGGAAAATAAAAAAAGGCATTTTGTAGCTTGAAATCTCTAGATTCGACGTATTTTTACCAAATATTTTTTTACCTTCAGCCATTGCGCAAACATGAGAAACACCGCGAGACAAAAATTTTCTAGATTTTTTCTTTTCTTTGAGGGAGTCCACGGGCTGCAAAAAAATTTTTTCAGCTAAACCGATGCATGGGTTAGTTAGCAAATTTAATCAGCTTTGATTTGCATCTTTTTTGAGATTCGTACGATAACTTGTCATTGAGATATCAGCGTTCAAACGAAAAATGATCGTTTTGGGTTTGATCATCAATATTTCAGGTACTAATGAGCGCATAGTAAATTGAAGGGTGGCGTTAAAAGCTTGAATAAATTCTCTACAAGAGAATAACTACCGCAATAACCTAAGAAAAGTGAAAACAGTGTCATATATTTTACAATATACTGGAAAACATATGTAAAAAAAAATACTATATATTAATTAATATACTAATTTCAATATAATATATCAATATAAAAAAAGATATATTAAAATATATAGGTAAAACATACATAAAAAAGTCATATATTAATAAATTTATTGGTAATATATTCTAGCCATATATTTTTTTCAATATATTATCATATATTAATACGGCAAAAATATTAATATTATTTTATATATTGTACAATATATCACATTATAATAGTCACATATTTTATCATATATGTTTTCACATATAAAGCTTTTTCATGCGGGAAACTAGAAATTTCAAGCTACAATATACCTTTTTTTATTTTCCGATACGATTATTTTTCACGAAGTTACAGCCTTACAAAAATCACTGAAAAATTTCTAAAATCATTGAGACAATGTGAATTGTCTTCGTCGTCCTCAGCCTTGCGGTTCCCGTTTTCTCCGTCTCGTTGCCGTCTGAATTTTGAACGTCATAGTGCCATGGTCACATGCTGTGGACGTGTAACGGATGATCTACGAGCTAAAGCAAGATTACGTGTTCGTTCCCGTTTTCCGACTCCAAAACACGCATAAGTCCCCGTACACACTTTTAATCATTCTCATCTCATTCATTCGTCCTAATTGTTGTTGCCGATTGTAATAATTTCCATTTACAGCTCAAAATCCTGAAGCATTTGGCAGACAACAGCATTAATTATCTTTTTGCAGCTCAGAAGCTGTCATATCCGAAAAGAATTTTTTTATTATTTTTTTCAAATACCATTTTTTTGTATGTAGTATTAAGTGCAAAAATTTACAATTTATTTTTTATTATATATCTTGTTTTCTAGTTGATAAGTTGTAAATACTTCCTGATCCAGATCGAGGTCCCAGGATTGGAGTGGACCTGAAGTTGGCGGCTGGGTTTGGAAAATTGTTTTCAGTCCCTGACGGTTTTCGATCGATTTAACTAGCAATTTATATGCATTACTGGTGAGTAATTCCCAATTGCAATTATTTGAATTTTGCTGGCAATACACTCGCGAATCGAAAATTTTTTTTTTATGTTGGCAATTAGCTTGCAATTTTTGAGCGATTCAATCGCAATGTTTTGAATAATTTTTTTTGTAATTATTTCTTGAATTATTATTAAAATTTTCTTATTATAGTCGGACAACCCAGACGAAAATCCAAAAGGGTAACCTTGGCTTGGTGGGGGGGGATTGAGACAATGTAAATTATTTTCGTCGTCCTCAGCCTTGCGGTTCCCGTTTTCTCCGTCTCGTTGCCGTCTGAATTTTGAACGTCATAGTGCCATGGTCACATGACTTAATTTTCACGTCGACGCATGTCCGGAAAGGTGAAGTGGGGACAGGTTCAGAGGCGAGTCCCAGGCCCTCAATTATCGGTCAATCACTTCAATCCTGGATCAATTAACTTTTAGGCATATTTTTCTCTTATTACCAAATTGCAATAATTTTTCTGTATTAATTAAGTTACGATATTTTCTATTAACACTCTGGCAATTTTACTTATAAAATTATTTCATTATTTCTTATTGATTATTATAAGTCGAGTTTAAATACAATTATTATTACTGTACGTTATCGGCAATATACTTGCAATACTAAAGAATCGTTGAAATTAAATAATAAATTCAGTGTAATAATTGCGTTATCCTACGTGGAAAGGTCATTGTACATCCAGGGTATTCCAGGACACTCCTGATATTGTTAATTGCGAATTGTTTATTGTAAGTAACTGAATTTTATTATAATTGGCAAGAAACCTGTACTTTTCTGATTAATTCCTTTCACTTTACCTCTCATTCATATTATTTATTAACCTATATTACTGGTAAGAATTATTAAATCGTCTATTAAGAATATTATTAATTAACTGAAAATTGATAATTCTATTAATTACAAAAAATCTATTGATAAGTAATAAGCCGTGAGATAAATAGGTGAATTTTACATACGTTGCCGAGTTTGAATAAGTGCGGGTCTTTGCTTTGCAAGAACCCCAGCCCACTGCTCTGTCCAGGTAAAATCAAATTTGTTAGAGGCCAACCTAAGCCAGGGTTCAACCCGCAAATTCTGGTGGCTGCTGGTTAAAATCGCAAAAGTAACAAGCGATTTGTCTCAACGCATATATTATTGGTGATATATATATGAGACTGGTTAAAAAAAATCGACTATTTTTTGTTTTCAAAAATCGTATTGAAAATATTGTTCGAGATGACGAAAAAAAAATACTGTCATAGTTTGAGCTCTTAACATTAATATAAACAACTGCCTCATCGCAATTTTCTATTTTCCATTTCAATAACATGGGAAAATTTTTTTTTTAAACTTTGGAATTTTATAACTCATCATCAGATCAATTTATCAAAAAGAGCAATATATGATTTTGTAGGAAATTAAATGCTCTATAAAAAATATTTCTTATTATTTTTTGATAAATCTATTTTTTCAAAAATTATTCGTGGTCAAATTCCAATTTATAGTAAATGACAATATTTTTTGACTTTTTCAGCGAAACTATTAGACTTATTGTAAAATGTTATAGATACATCTTTGTAGATCTTTTTATTTTTTATAAATAATTTCATTTTGAGTATTCGAAATTCCTGAACACTTTTAAGTTATGTAGTCTTTAATGTCAAATATTTTTAAAAAATTGTGTTTTGGTCATTTTAATTGTTCATAAGATCGAAAATATAGATTATTTGAAACTGAAGTTTGTTAATTTATGATCATAATATTACAGAAAAAAAATCTGCTTATTTCAGTCAAAAATACCTATTAGTATTATTATTTTTTTTGTCATTAAAAAGTTTTTACTGTTCGAATAAGTGATTATAATTATCAAAATTTAAATGTTTAAAATTATACTCTACGAAAGATTAGCATTTAATGTATTATAATTTTCAAGTATTTCATTATATGCAATTTTTCCTAAACAATAGTAAATTGTGTGACAAGGGATGAAACAAGACGATTTCAGACTAGGATGAGGTTGTCTGCCTGAGCCACAGGTGAGAGCTGACATCACCCGCAGTCTGAAATCGTATTTTATCCTGAGTCACACTATATTTTTCATGATCACCTGTATCGGAACTTCAACATTCAGTGCCAGCAACCAGTATGAAACAAGTTAATTTTAAGCCGATGGTGCGGAGAACTGTTAAAGAATAAGAAATATGTGATTTACAGTCACCTATTAAATAGTAAATAAGACAAAAATATTATTTTCACTCACTTTTTAGTAATTTTATTTGGTTAATTAAAACTGTCACTTAAAAAATGAACTGAGTAAACTGAAGTGACAAGTAAACAAATGAGAGTAATAAGGCTGCAAATGAACATTAAATATAATTGACACTGGGCAGAAACAATTGTGTTTCTTCCCAAAAGAAGAACCACGCATATTTTTATCCGCTGTATGGAGGTATTTTTGAATTACGAACTCGCTATCAGTTTTTTGCAGCACCGGTTTGGAATTAGCTCGTTTCGAAGTACTGTAGAGACCCTGAAACTTCAAGTTTCGATGCTGGTATCATAAATTAGTACACAGAAAAAACAGTTAACTTGATTCAAGAAAATTATTTTCTTCCAAATTTTCTTTCTTGATTCAATAAAAATAAAACACTTGACTCAAAAACTTTTTTATGGTTCAAGACAATAAATTCTCTTGCTCCAAAAAAATTTATTTTTGAAATGAAATTGAAAATTTCGTGGTTTAAGAAAAGAAACTTTTGGCTAAAGGAAGTCAGTCATCTCTTGCCTAAAAATCAACATTTTAAACGAAAAAAAGTTTACTTGGACCAAGAAATTTTTTCTTGTCCCAAGGAAAAAATTTTCTTGCTTCAAAAAATAAACGTCTTGATTGAAAAAAAAAAAAAAAACCCCTTGGGCCAAGAAATTTCTTCTCGGCCCACAAAAAAAATTCTCTTGCTCTGAAAAATAAATTGCTTAAGTGAAAATAAAAGTTGCTTGGCCCAAGAAAAAAAAATTTCTTACTCTAAAAGTTTGCTTCTTTAATGAAAACTTAAATTTTTCTGAATCAAAAATGTATTCTCTCTCCGCAAGGTTAACGTGTTGAATCTTTTTTTTTTTTTTTTTTTTATCTGAAACGCAATTTTCTGTTTTTTTATATCGCAAAAAATTATTCAAGTGAACATTCATATTAAATATTAAAGTCATGATGTATTATAGGATATACTATAGTACAATTCAAAACGGTACTTGTATCTCTGTCAAATGACAGAAGAGGACTCAAACAAAATCGTACTGAAATTTGGAATTTAAGAATTCTAGAATATCTTTCTTACCAGGGACACACTACAAATTGTAGGCGCGATCTAGTGGCGAGCACCGAACTACTCCCGCTGCTGCTGCCTAGCACCGGTGACTTTCCCCTTCTCCATATCCATCTTCTCTCCCAAGAAATTTTTTCTCTTGGCTTAAGCAACTCTTATCTGGGTCGGAGAGTACAAAAATACTTACGTGAAAAAAATAGAACTTGTTCCGAGAAATTTTAATTTCTTTAACCAAAAAAAATGCAATATTGCTACAAAAAAATAATATATCTTGCTCCAAAAAAAATATTTCTTACTTTAAGAAATATAAACTCTTGAAACAAATGAAAATTTCTTAATTTGAGCGTAAAAATATGTTGACGTGAGAAAAAAAAATTTGATTCAAGACAAAAATTTGAAGATAATTGTTTACTTGGGGCAAGTAAATTTTTATTTTCCGAATCGATCAGAAAAATTTTCTTGAATCAAGAATATTTTCCTTCATTCAAGTTAACTGTCTTTTCTATGTATATTACACACCTTAGGAAGTAAATAAGAAAGCTTCAGATCACATGTTTGTTGACCTCGGCTTCGGCTCGGCCAACAATTGCATGTGATCTGAGACATTTATCACTTTACTTCCCTAGATGTGTAATATACTATTATACTTAAAAAATGAATATTCACAATTTTAAAAGAATGGTACATGGACAGAAATGTCAAGTAAATATTCCTATGGAGCATTGGAATGGTAACATCACTCTATAGTTTGCATACGTAGTCACATGAGAGTACTGTGACACAAACTGTAAAGTAATGTAAACATTATTATGCTGCATAGGAATCTTAACTTGAAATTTCTCTCTGTGTAAAATTCTTTTGAAATTGTTAATATTTCTTTTTTAAACATAGAAGTATTTGTATTTATGAAAAATAGCATAAAATAAAGAACTTGACAATAAGAATACTTAAAATGCTACTCTTTCCCAGAGTTAATACACTGCTATAATATTACACTTCAAATAAATTATTATCATTGATTTTTTGTTTTTCAATTTTGATAATTATAATTACTTATTCGAACAATAAAAACTATTCAATGACAAAAAAATTAATAATACTAATAGGTATTTTTGACTGAAATAAGCAGATTTTTTTTTCTGTAATATTATGATCATAAATTAATAAACTTCAGTTTCAAACAATCTATATTTCCGATCTTATGAACAATTAAAATGACCAAAACACGATTTTGTAAAAATATTTGATAATAAAACATAAATAACTCAAAAGCGTTTAGGAATTTCAAAAACTTGAAAAGACATAATTTATAAAAAATGAAAAGATCTAAAAAATTGTTTCTATAACATTTTACAATAAGTTCAATAGTTTCACTGAAAAAGTCGAAAAATATTGACATTTACTATAAATTAAACTTTGACCACGAATAATTTTTGAAAAAATAGATTTATCAAAAAATGATAGGTGATCTTTTTTGTAGAGCGTTTAATTTCCTTCAAAATTATATACAGCTCTTTTTGATAAATTGATCTGATGATGAATTATAAAATTTCAAGTTTTAAGAAAATTTTTCCCGTATTATTTAAATGGAAAATAGAAAACTGCGATGAGGCAGTTGTTTATATTGATATTAAGAGCTCAAACTTTGACAGTATTTTTTTTTCGTCATCTCGAACAATATTTTCGATACGATTTTTGAAAAAAAAAAAAAAAATAGTCAATTTTTTTTAATCAGTCTGATATATATATATATATATATATATATATATATATATATATATATATATATATAATATTGGCTATTAGATCTTATCGGGTAGTATAGCTTCGGGAAAAAAAATCTCTGAAAATCTAAATATGTATAACTAGTTTTCTACTAAATGTAAAAATATATGTATATTAATTGAATGTAAAATTATAAATATGTACTGTATAATAAGTCACTAAAAAAAATATGGTCATTATTTAAAAATTTGTAAAGAATTTTTTTATGTACTTGAAAATATCTATAATTAAAAAGAACTAAACTAAAAAGTTAATAAAAAGCAATTTCTATAAATACCCGATAAAAAATGTTTAGATCCAAATATATATGATTGGATTCAAACGGTCAGATATGCTTGGATCCAAATTTTGGCGCGATCCAAGCGGATCCCAACAGATCTAACAATATCCATAGAGATCTCACTATATTTAAGTATATCTAAACAGATCTTAAAATATCAAAAGAGATCCAAACAGATTTCAAAATATCCAAAGACATCCAAACAGATCTCAAAATATCCAAAGAGATCCAAACAGATCTCACTATATCCACAAATATATAAGTGTATCTAAGCAGATCTGCGTAATTGTCAATTTTCAAAGAAATCTACAAAAATTCAAGTACATATATCTAAAGAAGTTTCACTACATTCTAATGAATACATGTATAAATATATTATACTTTAGACTATTCTAAAAACAACATCTACTCACATCTTGGATCTTATTGCTATCACCTCTTAATGCTTTTGATGAACCTATGTATAACATAATATATCAAAAGTCAATTGATATTTAAGTCAAAAGAAAAATAGATGGATACTTCAGAAACATTGATCAAACTGATTTATTTTATTTTTCATTACAATATCAAGTACATGATTTAAGCAATGTAAGTGGGGGAGGGTGGGGCAAAGTAGGCCCCTGGGGGCAGAGTGGGCCCTTTAAAATTCTAAAAACTTCAAAAAATATGGGGGCACAGTGAGCCACTTAAAATTTTCTATCCGTCAATAAATTCGGACGGATAATAAGCTTATTGAAATTTCTTATATAATGAGGGATAAAATAGACCACCAAAACTGTTCATTAAATATTATTTATCAAGAAAGTTAAAGATAGGTGAGTCTGGGACACGACGGTCCCCTTAAGCCGGTTTGTTCTTTTTGTGGCTTTCAACTATTAAATTCGTTTATTATCCGCCTATTCTGAAAGAATCAGTCGAAACTTTGCAAAAAATCGAAAAAAAAAATTTTTTCTGGGGCACGACGGTCCCATTCCCAAAAAAGTATAAAAAAAATTTTTTTTTTTATTTTCCGTCAAGTTATGATGTCTATAATGTTTTTATCATATTTAAGGCCAATATGTAATATGTGGGGTGAAATGGACCACTCGAAAAAAAATTGAAAACAGAAAATAAAAAAATTAAAAATTTTTTCGTTACAATTTTTTTCCGAGTGGTCCATTTTGCTCCACATATCACATATTTGCGTAGAATATGATAAAAACATTACAGAGGTCATACATAACTTGACGGAAAATAAAAAAAATTAATTTTTTACCTAATTTTTGAGGGGAGCCCACTCTGTCCCTAATTTTCGATTTTTCAATTTTAATCGACGCAGCATAATAAAGTGAAAATAAGTATCACGGGTCTAAAAATAAGTAAAAGCGATGAAAAAATTAACGATATTATAATTATTTTCTTTAAGGGGCCCACTCTGCCCTACCCTCCTCTATCAAAATCAGTAAGAACAAAAAAAATTTCCATATATAACACAGATATTCGTGTATAATTAGACAAAAAAAACTTTGTAAGTAATGTCTTATCCGCAGTAGAACGCCGACAGTTCGACAATTCAGGAGCCTACTTATATTTAAATATTATTGGATCCGACTAAATATGACTACATGTAGACGCACATTTTTAGATATAGTCATAAATTCTTAGATATACGTATATCTGCTTGGATATGAATTATTTTTGCATTTATATACCCACATACATACAGTTGGTTCTGAGCAAATATAACTCAATGTATTTGGGGCATTTCACGCCATATCGGACGGTTTCAAAAATGGATTTTTTCGATTTTCTTAATTTTTTGGTATTTTCTAGTACCCCTCAAAAGAAGCTTCCTGGTAAATTTTGAGATTTTCTTGATCAATGGCTCAAAAAATATCGAATTTTAGAAAAAACCGCTCTTTTTATGGGTTTTTGATCATAACTTTCGTGATAATGGTTGAAGTTAAATGTTTTTTTTTTTTTTTCGAAATTTTCGTTTTTAGATGGCTTTTACAGCAAAAAAATACAAAACAAATATATGAAATGTTTTTAATCGAGATTTTTGAATTTCAAGTTTTCAACTGTGTTTTTAAAAAAAGATGTATCCTTCGATTTTCTTGAAGATTTTCTAACTTAAAAAGTGGTTTGGTTTTTTACAAATAGTTCAATAACTATTTAAAATATCTAAAATCTGTAAAAAAATCCTCAAAGAGCAGAAAATTTCCAAAAAAGTCCTGTCTCCCTGAACTGTACCAACAATATTTATAATTTTAATTTAGCGGTGAAAATGGGACTAAAAACGGGTAGCGGCGCATGCACGCGCGTTAATAGAATCAATAGCATAATCGAAAAAAATTATTTTAGCCGATTAAATATAAATATTAAAAAATAAAAAAAATTTGGTTCTTTCTAAACACATGGATTAATAATAATCCACCGAAAAAAAAATTTTACCTCAATTTTTTAATTAACTACGCTTTTGTTATTTAGTTAATTTTTACTCGTTCAACGTTTATATAAAAACCCTGATTATTTCTAAACTAAGAAACCAGGATTTTTTTCACTTCGTAGAGCTGTTTTTGAAAGGGTTTAGAAAAAATCGCCGTTGGAAAAATTAAAAAATTTCGATTTTTCACTTTTTTATTTACGATCTAAGGAATTGAAAAATTAAAAATGTTAATAAAGCAATCAAAGAATTTTATTTTTTTGATTATTTGTTTTTTTAGTGCTAAAAGCTACTTAACAATAATTTAAAAAAAATGTTTACTTACATCGTTCAAATAATTACTATAAACAAATGCATCGTTGATAAGATTTTAAAAAAATTTTTTTTTTTTGAATAAGATGCTTCATGAAAATAATGATTTTTAAGAAAAAAATCGTCCCTTAAAAAAATTTTTTTATTGCTAAAAAGCGCATTTGCTGATTAACAATTTTTTTTGTTGCTTAGTATTAATATTAATGAACTATTTTTTTTTTAAATCATAATTTATCATGTTCTCTTGTTTCATAAAAAAATAATTTTTTAATAATTTTTCATTTGTTTATTAAACAAACAATTTGTTGTAAAGAAATGAATTTTTTCGCTATATTTTTTTTAAATACTAAAAAAAAATTCTAAAAACAACCATGTGTTTTTTTTTATGGAAAAACATTTTAGGAATATTCGAGTCGAATTTAATCTGTTTTTTCTTGTAATTTAATTAATTTAATAAGGTTTAAAACTGCCATTTTTCAAATAGGTTTAAAACTGCCAAGATTATGAAAAAAGAAAAGAATTAATTGAGTAACTGTCTTTAAAAAAATGCATTAAATGAATTAAAAAACTATTACAAAAAATTAATAAATAAATAATTTTTTTTAAGCTTAGTCTTGGCCATATATAGTACTGAATAGCTTTAAGTAAAAGAATAAATTTCGATTTCCAAATGCAGGTGGTGGCCGAGCGGGCTAAAGCACTTGATTTGAACTGATTTCAGAGTTTCAATCGAAGTGTCGTCAGTTCGAGTCCCATCAAATGTTGGAAAATAATTAAAGATTCCTTCTTTACCGAAGTTGAAAAATAATATACAGTAGACTCTGGTTATAAGTTATATTTCTGTCTATACTCTTACTTATAGGAAAAAATGAAATTGACGTGAGAGTGAGTAGAGCGTTCGATGTAACTTTATAACCAGAGTCTACTGTATAACTCTCAGTGGGTTAAAATGAGTTGTCAACTAGTAAGTAAATTATTTTTTGAAACAAAGAAATAAATGATTTTGTTTTCTTATTCAATTCAACTGAAAATAATTTCAAAATTTAAATTATTCCAAATAATTTTTAATTATCTTAGGAAACAGAAATATACGATATTTCTCTCATTTTTTTTATTATTATCTCATAAAACCCCATAAGTATGTCGCCTACGAATTAACGTAAAAATAATAAAACTATTTTCTCATTCATTCTTATACAGCGGTAAAAATGGTATGAACTTGTACCCATAGAATCTTATAAGAAATTGACGCATTGCAAATTATTATCTCATAGATTTCCCTAAGAATATCGCTTACGAATTCACGTGAATAAATAAAACTATTTTCACATTCATTCTTTTACAACAAGAAGAAACAAGACTTCTATATTTCCAATTGATTCTTTTACGAAATGTACAAGTACGACGCATTCCTAATCATTTCGATAAAAATGTGAACATGTACAACAAATTTTATATAAGAATAAATGAGACATAAGTTGAAGGATTTGGTAAGTTTCTATCGGATTATGCTCGGGTTTGAATATTCTCATAGGTTCTAATATGGGTTATCATTTTTCGATGGGACACTTTACCGATTCATTCTCATAAAAATTTTTTTATGAGAATCTATCGGATTTTTTAAGCAGGGTATATACAAAAAATTTCTCGGAATAGTATTATATATAATCTTATATATATATATCCATACATAATTGTATATAATTATATATGATCATATATGAGTATATATAATCTTGTATATATTAGGGTGTTTCGTTTCCGGCGAAAGTATTTTTTTTTGTTGCTCATCAAGCAAAATATCGTTTTTTATGCTAAAACAAAAATTCCTGCCGAGTTTTGGCTCTTAATTCCAATCCTAAGTACTTTTCATTTGATTTCAAAGATTTCCCATTTAAAATACACGTAAAATAAATTACTTTTTTTTTAATTTTCTAATACTCAGTTGCGTTTTATGATATCGACGCGGTATTGGTCGCAAATTTTAGGGCATTTCGTGTTCTTCAACAGTGCCCATAGTAACTTATCTGTAATTCCAGCTGTTTCAGTGATGTCCGCTGAGGAAGTCATTTTTCGTATCGAATTGACCTTTATTGGCTTGCAGAACGTAAACCAATGAATGCACACCAAAAATGTGAATGGGAATTTTATAGGAAATTTTATTCCTTTTAAAAAAAGCCCTATGAGTCAAGTCGCTGAAGTCGATAGTTTCCGAGTTAAAGGAGTTTTAATAAATTAAAAAATAAAATAGTAATTGTCATTTTTTTTAATAATATATTGTTTAATTTACTAAAACCCCTATAACTCGAAAACTATGGACTTTAGCGACTTGACTTGTAGGGCTTTTTTTGAAGGGAATAAAATTTCCTATAAAATTCCCATTTAAAGTTTTGGTGTGCATTCATTGGTTTGCGTTCTGTAAGCCAATAAAGGTCAATTCGATTCGAAAAATGACTTCCTCAGCGGACATCACTGAAACAGCTGGAATTACAGATAAATTACTATGGGCACTTTTGAAGAACGCAAAATGCCCTAAAATTTGCGACCAAAACCGCGTCAATATCATAAAACGCAGCTGAGTATTAGAAAATTAAAAAAAAAGTAATTTAATTTACGTGTATTTTAAATGGGAAATCTTTAAAATCAAATTAAAAGTACTTGGGATTGGAATTAAAAGCTCAAACTCTGCAGGAATTTTTGTTTTAGCATAAAAAACAATATTTTGCTTGATGAGCAACAAAAAAAATACTTTCGCCGGAAACGAAGCACCCTAATGTATACAAGATTATATATACTCATATATGATCATTTATAGATATATATAATCATGTATGATTGTATATAATAGTATATTACAACCCAAGGCCAGAAAGTTGGATTTCCTGGCGCATGGGATATAGGAGCCGAGGCAAAGCCGATGCTTCTATATTCCATGTGTCAGGGTATCCAACATTTTGGCAGTAGGTTGTATACTATTTTTCATGATCGCCAATCGAAAGTACGGAAATACGGACAAAGGTGGAGGAGGGGGCGGCCTGCCCGACTTTTGCAAAACCGAGGTTTTGCTGGTCGGGGCGGGCTAAAAAAAAAAAATTGAAAAATAGTTAACCCTGCAGGCCATCTCTAGAGCTCAGATAGTGACCCTCACTTTTTAAAAAATTTCAATGGCTTTTAAATCTTATAACCGTATCAAAATTATATTAATTAATTCAAAAAAATTAAAACTTTAATTAAAACAGGGAAAACGTAGTCATAATTTCGCTAAGATATAGATTTTAAAAAAAATTACTTGCAGTTGATATCAATTGAAAGCAGAACGAAACTTGTAAAATAAATTTCAGTAAAGTCTTCATGTCAATTTTATAATTCGAATTTTCAAATTTTAGAGGCTAAAATTTATTTAACAAATTTCGTTTAACTCCCGATTGATCTCAATTGCAAGTCATTTTTTTTTAATTGTATACATCGGTGAAATTACGACTATGTTTTCCTTTTTTCAATTAAGGTTTTAATTTTTTTTTAATTAATTAATGAAATTTTCATATGGTTATAACAGTTGAAGGCCACTGAAATTTTTTAAAAAGCGGGGGGGGGACAGTTTGAGAATGCCCTTTATATCCTCAGTAGTATTAACTCTTAAAAAGTATAGTAATTATCACGATTTAAAATGATCTGTGTTGGTTATGTTGTTGGTTATGTTGAACTGTCAGTACGCCGGCACTGTATACTATACACTTTATAGTGTATTATTCATGTGTGAGTATACTGACGCAAGCGCGCTTATGAATATAGTTACACGACTGAGCCAGAAAGAAAACGTAGTCCACCAGAGCGCGCTGTAATTCGTGTGAGCCACAAAAGTTGTTCTTTCTCGAGCCAAAGGCGGCCAGGAGATCCGTAATGGAGCTAAAGTCGGGGATCAAGAAACCATTTCTTCTCGGGGTGCGATCATTAGTACCTGAAATATCGATGATCAAAGCCAAAAGGACCATTTTTTGTTTGAAGGCTGATATATCTGCAACAAATCGTAAAAAGCCAAGTTAAAGCTGAATAAATTTGCTAAACGACCTATTCATTGGTTTAGTTGAAAGAAGTTTTCCACGGTCCGTGGACTCTTCGGAAAAAAAAAAAATTAGAAATTTTTGGTCTCACGGTATTTCTCATGTTTGCGCAACAGCTGGAGCTCTTGAAAAATTTTTAGTAAAAATGCATCGCAACTAAAGATTTCAAGCTATAAGATGCTTTTTTTAAAATCCCTGATTAAAAACTCCGATTGAAACTGATTGAAAACGTCCTATCAGATTTAATCGCAAATTTCTGATTGACATTCAATCAGTTTCAATCGGATTCAATCGGAAACTTCCGAATGATTCCGATTGAAAGTTAATCAGAAATTTTCGATTGACTTTTAATCAGTTTTAATCGGATTTAATCAGATATTTCCGGAAAGTTTCGATTGTAAATTAATCAAAAATTACCGATTCTCGGGAAAAAATAATTTTATATATTATTGAATGGTAAAAAATTAAAAAATCAAATATATTAAAATCTACGTTGAATCTATATTAACAATTAGATTTCATGTCATGAAGTAATATAGGATATACTATATAACCACCAAAAATGGCACTTGTCACTCTGTCAAAGAACAGAGGAGTGCTCGTGTCAGAATTGCTTCCAAGTCTGGAATATAATACGTCTAAACTACGTTTCTTACCAGGGACACTTCACAAGTGTTAGGCGCTATCTAGTTGCGAGCACCAAACTACTCCCACTGCTATTGCCTAGGACTGGTGAATTTCCTCTCCTCTACATATATCTTTTTTCCTAAGAAATTTTGCTCTTGGTTCAACCACTTTTTTTTTTTTATTAGTTGGAGCATACGAAAATCCTTGCGTTAAACACTCCCATGAAGAAAATTTATTTAAAAAATAAAAGTTAAAATACACAATATATATTTAGAAAAAAACATCTGGGCGTCGGTTGACCCTGCGGGCCAGCCCCAAAACTTCCCGCTGTTTTCGACCTCAAAGAGCTCGAAAACATTAGTGTAGATATATTTTCGAGCTCTTCGAGCTCGAAAATGCTATCACATGCAATTGTTTTTTTACGATCTTTTCAAGCTCTAACAAGTTACCTGTTATGCTGAAGTTTGAAAATTTAAGAATCGAAAATCATCAATGAAGCGGTTTTTAAAATTTAGTTCCTGATTATGTTCAGTAAAATAAGTGTATTGAGGCAGAAATCAATGTCGGGGATCAAAATCAAGATTTAAGTAAGTTTTGACTCATGTAAGAAACATTAAAATATGAAATATCCGATAAAAATATTAAAAACTGCGTTTTATCGATTTTTTTGTTGATAATATGATTTAAACTAAAAACCAAGTTCGATGACATTATATGATCAACAGAAACCATAAAAAAGATGAGTTGGTATGACATCAGGCACATTTTAGTACGTTACATTATGATTTATCCGGAAAAAATAACATAAAATGTTATTTTTTTAACATTTCAACGCCGATATCTTTTGAACTAATCAATCGATTTTGATAGTTGACGTGGCAATCGGCGCGTTTTATTGAATTCTAGAGCTGATTAAAATTTTAAATCGATCGCGTCAGTCGTTTCGAAAATATTTAGAAAAAACCGTTTTTCAGCATTTCTTTCTCCCGCGATAACTCTCGAACGAATTATCCGATTTTGATGTTTGAGGTGGCAATCGACGCGTTTTATTGAGTACTAGAACTGATTATATTTTGAAGTCGATCGTATAAGTCGTTTCTGAGAAATCAATAAAAAACTAAAAAAAAAATTTTTTTTTTTTTCGTAATTCGCAAATATTTTCGAGTCTATTCGATCAAATAATCTGAAATTTTCAGGAAAGTTGATGGCCAACAAGCTCTTTCGATTGCCACCTCAACCATCCAAATCGATTCATTAGTTCAAAAGTTAAAAAGAGTTTACACACACACACACACACACACACACACACACACACATACACACACTCGGACATCATTTTGAAAATAGTCAGAATAGCTTCCTAGGACCTCAAAACGTCGACATCTGATGAAAACTCGATTTTCGAAAATCGGGGTGAAAACAATAACTTCCCGAAATTTTTGAAAATCGTCAATTTTCTTAGCGGGAAGTTAAAAAAACGGCTCATTGTACGAAAAAGATGCATAGCACCCATCTTTTAGAAAATTTCGTCCTCTACGGAATTGTTTATTATACTTCCCTGCTAAAAAAATCCGAGAGATTCTTATAGCTATATGTATAAGGCCCTATACTCAACCATATAGCACTTCTCATAGAACTCATTCATTCTCATAAAATCTCTATGGGAATGTATGAGAATCTATGAGATGTTCTAAACAGGGTGATATTGCTAAAGTGCACTGTTTATAAGATACACTCAGTAGAAAATTCTGCAGTAAAAAGGATTTATACTATATTAAGCTTACAATTTTCATACTGTCTAATGTGAAACTACTCGTATCTCATAGATAATACGCACATCCCTATTAAAAATAAACGAGGGCCGCCTCGTTTGTCATCTACCGTTAGCATTGATTTTAGCGACGCTAGCGAGATGCTAGCCAGTGCCCCGCTTCATTTTTACTAAGGACTTTAGCTATATATCTAGCTCACCAGGAAGATAGTTTAAAATCAATTAGCACATTCTACACGGAGAAATGAAAAATTGATCAATCGGGATAAAATCGAGAAATAAATTATTATTTTCCGATTGAATCTGATTGAATTTTTTTCAATCAGTTTTAATCGGTTTCAATCGGAAAATAATTTTAAAAAAATTATTATTTTCCGATTGAATCTGATTGAGATATTTTAATCAGATTTAATCAGACTCAATCGGAAAATAATCGGAAATTAAAATTATTATTTTCTGATTAAAACTGATTGAATTTTTCTCAATCAGTTTTAATCGGTGTCAATGGGACAGTAATTTTTAAAAAATTATTATTTTCCGATTGAATCTGATAGAAACTGATTGAATTTTTCTGAATCAGTTTCAATCGGAAAATAATTTAAAAAAAATTATTATTTTCCGATTGAATCTGATTGAAACTGATTGAGATATTTCAATCGGATTTAATCAGATTCAATCAGAAAATGAAATTTTTTTTTCCGATTGAAACTAATAGAATTCTGATTGAGTTTCAATCAGATTCAATCGGATTCAATCGGAGTTTTTAATCAGGGATCTCGATACGATAATTTTTCACAAAGTGACACCCTTCCAAAAATCACTAAATAATTTATAAATTTTTTTGTTCCTTTAATTTTTTGCGTTAGTGTATGAACATATATGAAGATACATGAAAAGTTTTTAACCGATATACAGGCCATATAAGATTATATATGGTCATGCATGATCATATATGAAAGGCCATAAAAATTTTTCAATGATGTTTAACTCATTAAATTTCTTACAAGTTGTTTAACTTTTATGAAATCAGATATATATTCAGGTAATATAGTCAGGTATAAAGAGACATGAAAATTTTTTACACGATGTTTAACGAATATAAAATCAGATATGATCAGGTATGAACATAGATGATAAAACTTAAGTTTAAATTATAAGTTTATTTTTTAAATTAAACTTAAGTTTAAATTTTATTTTTGTAATTTGTTGAAGATAAAAAAAACTTCTGATTTCACATTAGAAAACAAACCACTCAAATACCATGTAAAATATTAATATAAACGTAATGATTGTTGAGATTTCTAAGATCAATATATAAGCCTATTGGATAGTCCCAACTATTAAATGCACGGTTTGGCAGAGTGGTACAAGCTTCAACTGATACGCAGAAGAATCCAGGTTCGAATCCCAGAAAAGTACCGAATACTTTTTCGTCGATAAAAAAATTAATAATGAGTGAACAATAACTATAAATAAATAAATTATTAATTAATATTAATGAACAATAAAATTAAAACATTATTTTTTTAGTTTAAACAATTTTTGTCAAACCTATATGTACATCATATCTAATCATATATGATCATATCTAGTCATATATGATCAGACATGGCCAATTTTCATATATGATCATATATGAATGCTCATATATGATCATATATGGTCAGACCCGAGATTTTTTTTCCAGGATAATTAAAAATTCCACTCAAAGTAAATTGTAAGGTGATTAAAGACATGAATTTTCAGTTAAGTCAAAATTTTATTAAAGCTAATGAATTTTAGAGTTGAACGTTATATTTTTTTCGGGTCCATAGAAACTGTCCTTGCAATTGATTCAATTAAAAATCGAATTATTTCAAAGTGCTGAATTGCATTGGTCCAAAAAAACCGTAATCTGAATCGAGTGAATACTGCCTTTTATTATTTCATTAATTGTAAATTAAAAAAAAAATCTCTACTCTTATGTATTTATTTATTTTTAATATTATTTTATTTTCATTAATATTATTGTTTTTTTTTTATTATTTTTTTTTTTTTTTTATTATTAAGTATTGGGACAGTTAAATTATATTATTATGTTACATTAATTAAACTTTTTACATATCATTCTAACATACTCACAGCTTTTAGTAAAAAATTAAATAATTTTAATATTGTCATCCGGAGGATTCGAATCCAGTACCTTAAGCGCGAGAGTCCGACGCTTTACGGCTACGCTACGAAACCAGTAGGAAAGTTTTAGTTCAGTTGTGCTTCTAATACTTTGTTTTCATACTGAATGGATATACACAATTAATTGTTTATATATTGATCTAAACGAGATAAATATGTGACTCGTTTTATAAATAAATTTTTTTATCGAATCGATAATATAAAGACTTTCATTCAAATATACTTCGATGTTTTGTAACGAATACATTTATATTCTTGTTGAATATTTTTCAGTTTTAATGTGAGTGCGTGAAATTATTCCTACAACCTCATCAAATTCTCTACCGAAGAGACTCGTTGGTTGACACGACAGGTTCAGTATTATAGGAAACTACTTTTATTTCATTGAAACATATAAAGTTGTCAAACCAAACGTTTCAAAAGTGCCAGTTAAATTTTTCAAAATTGAAAAGTTTGCTACAGAAAGTTTTCATTTTTAAATCAAGTACATCCAAACTTTAATCAAAATATATCTTACTATTCAATCAAGTATTTGTTTAATTACGGTCAAACTTAAAAACTTTAACAGAAACGCTTGAGCAATTTTTCATAATCGAGTAGAGATTTTAATTCAATAAAAATTAGTTTCTTGAGACAAACTAGTTTTCGTTGGTTTAAACGAATTTGGTGTCACTGAAGGAGAAATTTGTGAAACTCTTAGGGAGTTTGATGTCAGTGCCTTATTTTTTACAGTGTATACATACCCATTCTTTGCCTGTCAAGCGTAGTCAAGCATGATTGAATTTGACTCTGCATACATCATATGTGATCAAGTAAGCTTTTGTGAGCATCATGCAGAACCATGCTTAATCATACATGCCAATGTGTGATCATTTTTTCCTCATAAAGCATAATCATGCATGACCATGCATGATTGACGATGACTTTCCATGAATCACAAGTGATCAAGTATAACATTATTAATTATACATGCTCATGCACGATCATGCAAAGCCATAATCAGTCATGTATGACCATTGTTTTTCTGCGAATTATTATCATTCATGATCATGAATGATTGAGTATGGCTCTGCTAGATCAGACATGATCATGTATGCTCATGTAAAATCACACTTGCATGCATCATGCGTGACAATTTATTCCTCATCACGCATGATTTAATATAACTTTGCATGGTCAGACATGATTTTGCATGATCCATGCTTGACCATGCTTGATCATGTATGCTGATTTTTTCCCGGGGCAGTGAAACTTAAAGTAGAGGTGGCAATAAAAATGTCAAGATATCGGATAAAATTGTAATTACAGTAAATATTGAAATAACATAACTTAAAACAATAAATTAATAAATACAAAATCAAATAATGATAAATGAAGTTTTGAAAAATTGACATAAAATGTAAAGTTATAAGACTTATTATTAAGAATTGTAAAATATCTGTTTATCAATGTGTTAAAATAGCTGAATTGTATGATAGTTATGATTACTAACAAATACTTAAATCACTTGACGGTTTCCTGCACTTTTAACTGGATGATTTCCTCGCGGCAACAACGATTTATTACTTGCAGTTTCACATTAATATTTCTCATCTAATTATATGCCCGCCTCCGGGAGAATCTATATTCTGACAGACTCTCTTGTGTACGCTATACATTCAAGTGTGTTGCTTTTATGCAGTCACGCCAACTTCTTACTTCAGATATTGATCATACTAGAGTAATTATTTTTCTACATATATATATATATATATATATATATATATATATATATATATATATATATATATATATATATTGCGAGAAAAATTTCAACAAAATGAATAGATAAAACATTAGAATTCTAAACTAAAATTAATTTTTGAAAATTACATATTTAATTTTAATTAACTGACGAAGAGGTCGAGATGGTAATTAAGTGAAAACGAATTCTTAAAAACACTAGAAGGATTCAGACTTGATAACAGGTAGGAATCGCCAAGGCTGGCTATAGGCCAAGCCTTCGCCTTGTCACTTGCTCAGCCTCAGCCGTTTACCATTGGCCCAAAGCTCGGCCAGGATTTGGCCCAATAGTCTAACAATGTTAATCCGATACTTGGGAAAAGACCATTGGCCCAAGCTTCGATCTAGGCTGGGCCCAATAGTCTGACATTATTAATCTGAGTCGTGGGGAGTAACTATTGGCCCAAGTATCAGCCTAGGTTAAAATTTTATATACCATCAAAATTAGCACTTTTATATATGTCTATCTATCTATCTATATATCCATAGAGAAGACCAGGGCGCGACGGTCCACCTCATACACAATTAATACGCAGGAAGGAATCGCCAACGGTATCAATTGGTCGAGCCTTGGGCCAGTTGTAATCTCCCAAGCCTTGGAAATTACCATGGGGCCAGATCTGGTCCAAGCCTAGGCCCTATGGTTTGATGTTGTTACCCCAAGCCTTGAAAATGACCATGGGGCCAGACCTGGACCGAGCCTAAGCCCTATGGTTTGATTTCGCTATTCCCAAGCCTTGGAAGTGATCATGGGGCCAGACCTGGTCGAAGCTTAGACCCTATGGTTTGACTTTTGTTAAATCGAGCCTCGGCTGCTGACCATTGGCCCAAGGATCGGTCCAGGCTGGGCCCAATAGTTTAATTTTAGTCAAGCCGAGCCTTGGCAGCTGACCATTGACCAATGCCTCAGCCTAGGTTAAATTTTTATTTAATATTAAAATTAGCAACTTTAAATGTATATATATATATGTATATAAAGAATACCAAGGTATAACGGTTCACCGAGTATACGATTAATGTCAAGAGTTGAAATTTTCTAAAAAGTAAAATTATTCGATAGACCATAATTTTCATTTAATTAGTTATTGCTATGTACAAAACTTTAATTAACATAAATGTTAAAGTTCAAAAACAATATAATAGTGCTACTTGATCTTACTCTTAATTTATTCACTCATATCAAATAATAAAATTACAAATTAATATATATATATATATATATATATATATATATATATATATATATATATATATATATGTCATTACTCATCAGACAATTTTAAGTTCATTAAATAAAACAACATTTCACCTTATCTTTACGTTGTAATATTTTTGAATTAAATTGTATTTAAATAATTGACAAGCAAAAAATCATGATTATCTAAACATCAGATTTATCACAGTGGATAGCGTCCCGGCCTAGTAATCAGAAGGATGTCAGTTCAAATCCCAGGAGCGCCCAAATGATTTTATTCGTTATTTCTCATTAATTCAGTAATTAGTTAATTACACTCCAATGTAATGTCGATAAAAGTGTGATAAAATTTTATTTTAATTATATTTATTAATTTAAATGACAATATTATAGATTGAGCATTGGGTGAGCCTTAGACTTTTTGCTTCCCGAGGTTTGGCCGAGGCTTGATTCTTTATTTCCCAAGCCTTGGCGAAGGCTCAATTTTTCGTCTCCCAAGGCTCGGCCGAGGCTTAATATTTTGTTTCCCAAGGCTTGGAACATGGCTACCATCCAAGGCTTGAACCATGGCTCGCCCAATGGTCAGCCAAGGCTCGACCCAAACCTTGCGCTAAGCCGAGGAGCATTGGCTGATGACGGGCCAAGGCTTGGTCCAAGCTTTGGCCAATGGTTCCTTCCAACCAGGGTATCAACAGATACGATTTTCTGAAGAGTAACAATATTTATTATAAAATAATTTTCGTTAAATTAGTTATTGCTAAGGACAAAACTCTATTATGACCATTTTTTTAAAGACGTACGTATACGCGCACGTGTGTGTTTGTGTGTATCTTAACTTTTTTTGTTCGACGATATCTTTGGATCGAATCAATTGATTTGAGATTTCTTGGCGGTAATCACAAGGGTCCACCAAGACAAAACTGATTAGATTTTGAAGTCGATCGGTCGAGTAGTTTACGAGCTATACGAAAAATAGAAACCAAAATTTTTTTTTTTTTTTAGGTTTTTTTCGTATAACTCATAAATCACGTGTCCGATTTGCCTTAAATTGTAATCAGTTTTGTTTTGATGAGCTCTTTTTATTGCTACCAAGTATGTTCGAATCGGTTGATATTTCCCAAGATATCATCGGATAAAAATTATTTTTTTTTTTCAGTCAAATGTATGTTGTATCAGTCGAACCGTTTTTTGAGCTCAAAGAGCTCAAAAATTTACGTTATAATGTTTTCATGCTCAGAGAGCTCGGAAAACGATGGAAGTTTTGGGGTTGTCCCGCAGGGTCAACCGTTTTTCAAATTTTTTCAATCGTGGCCCATTATACCTCTTTATCAATTTTTTCCAATTTTCAATAAAATGATTCAGATCATTACATACACAGAAAGAATGATATGCAATTTAAATAAAAAAATATTTCAGCTTAAAATTTTTAATTTAGCTGGGCTGGTCAATTCGTCCATTTTTTCTGCAAATCGTAATTAAAAATTTTTTAACAAAGAATTTTTTTTTTTTGTCTCATAATTTGGATTCTTTAATATTGATGGATTCGTATATAAAATCGAACGCGGTCATAGTTTAAAAGTTACAAAAATAAATATTAAATTTTTATTATCTTAATTATCAGATACCAAATTAAAAATAAATTTTTAGTGAATAAAATAATAGAACTATCCGAAATAAATCAAGGAATTAAATCATGAAGTGGTCAATTATATTGGAAAGGACGGTTAAAGATTACTATTGAACAAGTATAAACAATAATCGAGTAGACTGAAGAATTGTACTCGATAATAAGCACTGTAATTTCAACGATAATATTTAGATAGGGGCTTGTTAATAGCTGTCGTCTCTTAACTTGTATTAGCGTGGACTCCAAGGCCTCGCATTCAGTTATTTATTGACGGCCGATACTATATTATCATGATTATTTTCATTATTATTATTATTATTATTATTATTATTATTATTATTATTATTATTATTATTATTATTATTATTATTATTATTATTATTATTATTATTATTATTATTATTATTATTATTATTATTATTATTATTATTATTATTATTATTATTATTGTTGTGAATGTAAACACATACAGAGTATATATATATTCTGTATGTGTTCAATTCATCCAAGAAGATTGAAACGCACTGTTATCCAGGCGTCCTATTATTATCGTATTCAACTCTTTTATCGATACCTTACTAATCGAAGTTTGAAACCAACGATAACTTAAAATCACCAGCTGCATCCTCTTAATCTTTGTCATACAAATAATTACAATTATACTCTATATTTATTTCACAATTTATTTATTACATTACTCTTTAATAGTATTTTAAAAATATATTTATTATATAACATCGAGTATACTATTGAGACAAACATTTATGTCAAGTACAAATACATATAAGAAAAATTTTATAAATCTAGATTATTCTTTATTTTGTGTTTAATAAATATTGAAGGCATTTGATAATGTTTAAATAAAATATTATAGATTGAGCTTATCATAAGTAAATATAAATTTATGTGCAATTACTTATCAAGCAATTTTTTGTCTATTTATGTAAAGATAATTCGTTAAAATCGATTTGACTAGATTTCATTAATAATCATAAACTTTATATTTTAAATTATTTTTTTGAGTTGACTTTTAAATTTATTAATAAAAAATAGAAAAATAAAGTACTTTAATTACTTGTAATTCTTAAGAAATTTAACCAACCGATTTAAATTGAATAAATTTAAAATCAGTTACTACTGGTTGAATTTTTTTTAAACTTAACAGGATAAAACTAGAGAGACTTGTTTATTAATTCCTAAGAATATATATATATATATATATATATATATATATATATATATATATATATAGTATTGATCAATATTAACTACGAACTTATACACTTTTATGCAATGTAATTGGATATGAAATTAAGTCAACGAAATCCCAATAAAAATTCGACGTTAAAGTAAATTTAAAATTTATATTTAACGTCAGCGAGAATTGCGCGTTCGATTTTTAAAGCGATGAGAAAACTAAGTAGCGAAGGAGTTGCAGGGGGGAATGATGTGGATAAAGTTGAGAGGAGAGGGTGGAGTAGTTTTATTCTCGAGTCGCATCAAATGCAGCATCAGTCATCTTTTTCTTCAAGTACAAACTTTATTCAGTCGCATAATTACTTTGATGCATAAATAACTACAGGACATGTATTATTGCAGGGAAGAAACAAACAGATACAGTTTTATTTTTCATGTCTTCATAATTATTTCTGTACTTTTTTTATAAAATTATATTTTTATTATAGTAGATCATTCATTACATACTTTCAAAAAAATTCCCACAGTTCACCAGTACACTTATATACTATTACTATTGTTATTATTGTTGTTACATTTAAAAGGACTCAAGTATACTTATTTTAAAATGCTTTTTATATAAAATCAATTGCTCTGTTACTTTAAGGAACATGATAATCATAAAAAAAAAATTAATGATCAACATTTATTTTCTTATAGATAGAACGAGGTTAAAAGAAAAAAAAACGAATAATCTGTTGATCGTAATGAATTAAAAAATCATCATTGAGTATTATATGTATGTATGTAACAAATTGAAATGTATGTGGCAATTAAATGTCATTGATGAGGATCTTCAGCGTTCACATAGACATCACGTTTACCCAATTCTAAAACACAGTAACTGAACAAATTTTCAAAATCAATTTTTTGGTATTTTAGTTCCAATGGAGTCTCGTAAACTTGATTCAATGCATATTTCAAAAAATTTTTTTTGTCAGTTACTGTGTTTTGAAATAGGGCAGCCGATCAGATTCGTGTGTACAATGTCAATCTCATATCAAAACGGACATATGCAATTCATAGATGAGACGATCGTAAAACTTTAACTTTTTTTTATGTACGAGAATATTCCAAGGATCGTCTTCTGGTGTGGCTGAAGAGAAGATCAAAGAGATCTGGATCGACTTCTCACTCAAAGTAGGTAATCATGCATTGCATTCTTGGGGTACCGATTGAATTTTTGATTTCATTGTTCTTAGAGGTATGAGGAAGATCCCTTCTGACTGAATGAGACAAAGAAGTAAATGGTATTAAAATACTAAGAGCGGAAGAAAGATAGAAAAATTGAGAAACTTTTATTCTCTGAGATTCAACACGGAGTCCATCCAATCGTTGTTAGCTCCTTCTTCTCAGTTGTTTCGTCGTGGTTGTCGACGTTGTTGTTGTTGTTGTTGTTGTTGTTGTTGTTGTTGTTGTTGTTCGAATGATTCTTCCGTGCCGCTCTGGGGAAGCAAACGCCGCAAAAACTAGCGAGCATTGTCCCGGGACCTGTAGAGAACCAAGAGGCAACCCATAGACTGTGTGCATACCAACTGTGTGTTGAGAAAGTAGTACGTTGAGAGGAGGCTTGAGAAAGTTTAAATTTGCGGACACCATTTTAAAATCCTACCGTGCGAGACCCTGTAGCTACTGCTGACTGCTTACTGCTGATTTTTTCTGCTGTTGTAGCTTTTGCTGATGTTCATGTTTAACGTACCGAGGTATAAGAGAAAAGAGTAGAGCTGAGGTGGAGCGGTGGATTTGATTTTTAAATGCAAACAAATCTACATTGTGACAAAGCCACCGCCTGTCACTCATCAGCAACCAGATTCGGTTCTCTGCGGAATAATCTTCGGGCTACTTTAGATTTTTTCAATCATCAAATTCTATCAGTCGTTGCTAAGCATCTTCGTCTTGTCTGTGAATCCGACGAATTCAAACTCAAAGAAGATACTTATTGATGTCCTACTGATGCAAATGACTAATTATTTATTGACGTGACTACTGAATGATAATTTTTTTTATTTCTACTGATCTTAGTCATAAGTATATCATTGTTATGATTATGATAATTATTATTATTATTATTATTGTTATTATTATTATTATTAATTATATTTGTATTATTACTTTTGGTGTTGCTGTTATCGTTATCATGATGATTGTTAACAGTAATTGTATCTTGAGTCATTGTCCCAGTGAATCGTTGTGATCAACATTAGGCACACAGCGGGATGTAATTGCCGGTGAAGAAGCATCGTGTCTGAATGCTGGTGCGTTCTTAAGTTATAAATGGACGGAGCAGAATAAGCGAAATAATTAACAAAAATAATAAGAAATAAATAAAGAAAGATATGGATAGTTACAAAGCAATCAAGAGAAAAAGGAAAAGGAAGTTTAGTGGTGGACAACAAGAAAGGGAAAGATAATTGCTGGTGGATTAATGAGACGACATAATTGCACGATAATCGACGATCATCTTATTAGACAGCTCAAGAGAAATCAGAGAGAAAGAGAAAATGAACCAGTGAAACTGGTCTGACTGTTTAGCAAAGAGTCACCGCGTCGCATATTATTAAACTTCACTGTTGAGTATCTTAGGTTGTTAAAGGATACCGCCACCGCGCTTAAGGTCGCTCTGATGGAATGCAAACCTCGGTAGCTACTGAAATCTCTTCTATATATGACACGCCAAACATCATCCCGTCATTAACTCTGTATAACCATTTTTATTTTTTAATCAATTTATAAATGCAACAATTATTCTCTTAGATTTATTGAAAGTATAATTACAAAAATTAAACTGTTAAATAATTTTATAAAAAAAATTTTAAAGGATAACAAAAAATATAAAAGGGTAAGGGTAATATTAAAAGCAGTTAGTTTCTTGTAGAGTTCATGTTGTTTTGCTGACAAAAATATGAAAAGGAAAGGGTAATATCAAAAGCAGTTAGTTTCTTGTAGAGCTTATGTTGTTTTTCTGATAAATAATTTGTATAAATCATAAAATACTTTTGGACAAGTATGTCCTCGGGCGTTACTTGACTTGTTGGCCACATACCAGTGCAATAGTGTCTTACAGTTTAAAATAGTTTAGCTCACTTGTCAGGCTGTTGACTTCTTGGTAAATGAGAGAGGACTAAAAACAAACTGATAGGCTTCTTCGCAACAGGAACATTTAAATGATGTCGCCGGCTAAACTGTCGGAGTAGTCTGTGCTAAGGAAAGAGAAATAGGCACATACACTACTGCATATATATATATATATATATATATATATATATATATATATGTATATAGTAATACTATAACCAGTATAAGTACAGCAGCCACAACGACAGCAAGAATGGCTCACAGATCTGAAGAGCTTGTGGTTGAAAGGCTAGACAGACTGATGGAAAGACGACGGACGTGTCTCAGTCACCGGTGACATTGCGGTGCCGCCTCTTTTCCTCTCTTTTTTTATCTCATCTTATCCTCGTCCTCGTCTAAATACTCTCAGATTCTCTCTACTAACTGGCCGAGTTAGGTGGATGACTACCACAACAAAGATAGTAAATGTACAGTAACACTGAATAAGACAAAGATAATATATAATGCCGAGTTGCCGAGCGTACTTTACGGGGCAGGAACGGGAATATGCGAAAAGGGAGAAGGGATGCTCATCAGATGCCGACAACGCCGGTAAACATCAAAAGAAAAGTAGCGTCATGGCTCGTCACCGCACGCGCGGCCGTGCCTTTATTTGAATATACTATCTTGGGAAGCTACACCAGATACCGCTTTTTCGGGACTTTGTCGCTGCCCTTTACAACCCGTGGAATCTTTGCCAATTCAAATTAGGTTAATAATTTTTTTTTAATTTATTATATAAATTTATTCATTCATTTATCTGTTAAATAAACTCATGCTATCATATAATTATCCATATTCGATAGACAAATAACAATTTACTTTAAAAATAATTATTTTTACTTTTTTTGAATTCAGAATGAAAAAAATTAAACAATAAATATTTCAAACTAGCTGGCCCGGCAGACTTCGTACTGCCTCAATCGATTGTAGAGCAAAATAGAAAAATCAACTCTCTATTTAGGTTTCCACTATATAAAATTGGTGTATTACCGTACGATAGACGGTGTGGCTCAATAGATCAAATTGAACGGAATATAGTACACGGAGAGAAAGTTATGGTAAAAGTTACCATCAAGTTGTAGTACAATTTTTAAACTGAATTATATGATTGATAATATCATTTAAATTTTTAAATAAACAATATGAATGGTAGTATCTATCATCCATATGGTACGATTTACGATTATTTATAATAGCCACAAATTATAACTATTATTATCTTAAATAATTACTACTATTATAAAAATCGTAATTCTTAATAACCTGATGGAAATGGTTACTCTCAGCCTAAATAATGATGATCATCTAAGCTAATAAAAAAATAAAATATAAACGTTATAGTCTGACGTTTGTCTATGTGTAATTTGTTTAACTGGGGAAGGAATTAATTTCACACACACACACACACACACACACACACACACACATGCATGCGCATATACACCCATATACCTACGCACGTACACATGCATGCACGGGTGCGCACAATCGCCAGCACACATGCGCACACTTACCCGCGCATGCAGATGCATATACATGTACACACGTGCGTACACTTACCTACACAGAAGCACGTGTCCACACACACGCACACATACACGCGAGCGCACTCGTGCACACACATTCTTAGTTAAGAATTTTTACAATTTTGAACAGTAAGAGTTACCATCTTCGAATGTAACAATTATAATTTTTAATAATTACAATTAGCATCTGCGATAGTAACCGTTACCATCATCATTTATAACCGTTATCATTTTCAATAGTAATACTAATCATTATAAATAATGAAAATTGTTATTACCATTTTAGATAGTTAAAATAACAATTTTCGTATTGTACATAGAATAATTAATTTCTCTCCGTGTATAGTAGTGCCGGATAGCTCAACTGGTAGAGCACTCGGCGCGATACCGATATGGTCTGGGTTCAATTCCGAGTTCGGGCTATCTATATTTTTCTCAATTTAGCTATAGATTGTCTTATTGTGGAGGTTTGCATGTTTAGGTTTCCACTATATTAAATTGGTTTCCACTATATAAAAAACCAATTTAATATAGTGGAAATCTAAATATACAATCTTTCTCAATAAGATATACACTATACTAGACTCATATTTATTCATCTTTCAAACCTTTTTTTGGACTTCCACAAATAATTCAAGACCAAAATTAACCAAAACGGTTCAGCCGTTCTCGAGTTTTAGCGAGACTAACTAACAGCAATTGATTTTTATTTATATAGATAGTTTAAATAATATTAAAGATAATGTAATTTTTCATGGATAAATAACGAAAATGGAAATAAAAGAATCATCTCGTTTGAATAACAAATACTGTCTAATCTAATCTCGTCACTCATGTAAGCTAATCATGGTGATGTGATTATATCATATACATAATAGAAGAAATCTTGGAGAAAATAATAATTCTTCTGAAAATCAAGTAATCGCTCCCGGGTCAAAAATAAAACTTGATTCAGGCTCGCTTCGTCTTATTTTCTTTTGAAGTTATCGATTTGCCGACGATTTTTCGATAAGATCTCGACTTTTTCGACTTAAATTAAATTTTTTCAACTTCTTCAACTTTTTTCATCTTAGTTTCAACTTATTTCAACTTATTCGTATTGTTTGGTTTTAGTTTGAACTTATTCGTCTTTACTTCAAGCACGATAGTCATTCACCTTACTTTTGACTTGCTAAACCAAGTCGAAAAAGTTATTTATTCGCCTTACTTTGACCTTAATATATAAAAATTATTTCACCTTAGTTTTGACTTTTTCGCCTTGTAATTTAAGTCGAATAAGCCTACAAGTCAGTTTCGACTTCATTTAGACTTTTTCGCTTTACATTTTAAGTCGAATAAGTCTGAACCAAGTCAATTTCAACTTGATCTTGACTTTTTTGTCTTAAAATTTAAGTCGAATAAGTCTAACCCAAGTTAATTTCGACTTGATTTAAACTTTTTCATCTTAAATCGTGACTAAGTAAGCCAGTTAAGCCTAAACCTAGGCGAAAACTCAATGTATTTCACATCTCCGTAAAAAAAAGTTGAGTTTGTCTTGTGAAAAACGCCTCCAAATTTTGTCTTGGTAAACCAAGTCTAAATCAAGTTTTATTTTTGACCGGGGCTATCACATCATACAAATTATGAGTGTGTATAAATATATATTTCTACACATTCTATGTATAATTTTTTTCCTTGGTTATCTCACAAACGATATTAGAATCTAAATTTATATTATAATATAAAATACCAAAAAAAAAAAATATTTCCAAAAGGTATATGTTTGAGTCCGGATAGGGACAAGTAATCCGTGGTTAAGAGTTGAGCATAAAGATGTTGTTTGAGGCGACGGACACCTGCGTCCACGTGGTCTGCATACGTTACACTATCTTTCCTTCTCTTTTATGTGTTTGACTTTGTAGGTCTTACTCTGTACTCTTAGGTTTATGATATACACGCACCGATGTAGCCTTACTTATGTAGATATACGTAAGGAGCGTACCCTACATTAAGATGCAGAAGATGATAACGTTGGCTTTACGATCTCGCGCTTCGACGATTCATAGCTTGGCAATATGAGTGTTCACTTACTGATATTTTCATTATTTTTTATATATTTTCTAATGCTTCTTCTTTAACCTTAAATTTTTGTTTCGGCATCTTCTTCTTCTTTTTTCTCTTTTTCGTTTTACTCATATTTTAAGTTTTTTTTTTTTTTTTTACTAGTTTTCAGTATCCTCAAGCTTGATGCAAGCTACTTATATAAAATCATTTATTATATATATATATATATATATATATATATATATATATATATATATATATATATATATATATATATATATATATATATATATATATATATATATATATATATATATATATATATTAGGCTGTGTCCAAAAATTCGACTAAGGTTTTTTTTTCGAATGTCCGTGTAATTCTGTCAGAGGATGTCAAAATAAAGTTTCTGTAAAAATATGAGCTCTTAATATTGATATTCAGAGGTCGCGAATCATAACCCGGGTCGAAAAATTTGATCTGTTTTTAATCAACTAAAAATTTTAAGTAATTTTTATTAAATTTTATTTTTTATTTATATTTAATTAATATGTGAATTTTAATCTAGTTTTGCCCTTACGATTCCTTATTTAGACTATTTTCAGACTTATTTTCAATAATTTTTAGTTTGTTTTTATTCTTATCTAGATCAAAATCAGACTTTTTCTATCAATTGTTTTTAGTCTATTTTTGTTTTAATCTAGATCAAAATCAGACTTTTTCTGTCAATTATTTTTAGTCAGATTTTAATCTATATTCGATCAAAAACAGATTAAAATTTTTTTTTTACAATTATAATGATAAATAATAAAAACAAAAAATGAATGAAATTTTGATATTTTTTTACACATTGATATAAAATAATATTTATTTAATAAATAAATTAGCCTCAATTAACATATAAACATTACTTTAAAAAAAATTAACTTCAGCCTCCTTCTTTTTTTCTGATAGTGCATCCTAGTAACTGAGACTTTCTTTGTTCATACATTCTGAGAAAAATCAACTATTTTCCTCTGGCTTCTTCTACCTCCAACTCATTCAGTTCCTTATCATCATCTGTTAGATATTTTCATAAATACAGAAATTTACTATTATAAGTTTATATTCAAAATGAAAGAGAATCTTAATTTAAAGAATAATTGGTGAAAAACCTTGCCATTAAAAAATGAATTATTCTAAGAAATTCAAAGATTGTGCGACACTGAGTAATCTTAATTTGAAAAAAAAAAAAAATTACGTGACAAAGAAAATTAATATTTCCATTTATGAACAAAATTAATTACTACATGATTTATTAAAAATAACAAGAATAAATAAAGTTCAATTAAACTTACTGCTGATGCAAAGTGATTCGGGAACATCTAGATATAGAGGATTATTTAAATTTTCTTGATATTTAAAACGTGCTGTTGCTATTTCGTATTACAATGTCACAGAGGAATGTTTTGATACGGTTTTTAATGTCAGAATATTTTTCGACGTTATTCAGTGAATTGACAAAATTTTCGTTGAGATTTTAACGGTAATTTTACTACTTTCGTTAAATATTATTAATACTCTATCAAGACAACTAAAAAATATAGCTGTCAAATAATCATTAACTGCCGACATTTTTATACAAAAGATACTAAGTAAATAGTAAACAAAAAAAAATTCATTCTAGATCTTAGAATACTTTTTATAAATTTTTTCTAGACATAAATGAAACTATTATAAGTCCACGATTTAATCTAGTTTTGTCCTTCTGTATCACAATTGTTTTTTAAAACAGCAGATCAAAAACAGCTTAAAATTTTTATAAACGATCAAAAACAGATCAACTAGTTCAAATACAGACCAATTAGTCCAAATGCAGTGCAGTTAGACTAACATCAGACCAAATATTTCGACCCGGGAATTTTCTTTCTATTTTCCATTTAAATAACTTGGGAAAAAAAAAATTTTAAGCTGGAAATTTTATACCTTGGCAATGGCTCATTGTACCGATATGCTCAGGATATATTTTTGTAGGGAATTAAACGCTCTACAAAAAAAAAGTCTCTAATCATTTTTTTATGAATCTGTCTGTTGAAAAGTTATTGGAGCTTAAAGTCAAATTTATAGTGAATTTCCAGTTCTTTTTAATTTTCCGACGAAACTATCAGATTTATCATAAAATGTCATGAGATCTTTTTTGTAGAAGACTTTATTCCTGACAAATTACCTTGAATAAAGTTTTTGCGAATTTCACATAACTTCCTAGTTATTTACATTTTAATGTTAAGCTCTTAAAATCGATCAGATCACTATTTTTTTTGAGAGCTTGATATTGAAATGGATATAACTAAAATGTTATACGGAATTTGAAAAAAGTTTGTATACAATAATTTGTAGAGAATAAAATTTTCTACAAAAAAGATCTTACGACATTTTGCGATAAGTCTGATAGTTTCACCGAAAAAGTAAAAAGATCTCGATATTCACTATAAATTCGACTACAAGCTCCATTAACTTTTCAACAGACGAATTTATCAAAAAATGACAAGAGACTTTTTTTATAGAGCGTTCGATTCCTTACGGAAACATATCTTAAGTTCAACTATACAAGAAGTCATGACCGAGGTATAAAATTCCTAGCTTATAATTATTTTTTTTTCCATTTTATTTCAATGAAAAATAGAAAATCATGATTCGAGACCTCTAAATATCAATATTGAGAAATCATATTTCCACAGAAACTTTATTTTGATTCCCTCTAACAGAATTCAACGGCCATTGGCAAAAAAAACTTTAGTCGAATTTTTTGGCACACCCTAATACATATATATTAGGGTGCTTCGTTTCCGGTGAAAGTATTTTTTTCGTTGCTCATCAAGCAAAATATTGTTTTTTATGCTAGAACAAAAATTCCTTCTAAGTTTGAGCTCTTAATTCCAATCCTAAGTACTTTCCATTTGACTTCCAAGATTTCCCATTTAAAATACACGTAAATTAAATTACTTTTTTTTTTAACTTTCTAATACTTAGCTGCGTTTTATTATATGAACGCGGTTTTGGTCGCAAATTGTAGGGCGTTTGGTGTTCTTCAAAAGTGCCCATAGTAACTTAGCTGTAATTCCAGCTATTTCACTTGTGTCTGCTGCGAAAGTCATTTTTCCTATGGAATTGACCTTTATTGGCTTGCAGAACGTAGACCTATGAAAGTACACTGAAAATGTTAATATAAATTTTGTAGGAAATTTTATGCCCTTCAAAAAAAGTCTTGTTAGTCAAGTCGCTAAAGCCCATAGTTTCAGAGTCTTAGAAATTATAATAATTAGAAAAATATAATATTAAAAAAAACAATACCAATTGATGCTTTATTTTTTAAATTATTAAAATCACTATAACTCGGAAACTATGGACTTTAGCGACTTGACTCATAGGACTTTTTTTGAAGAACATAAAATTTCCTACAAAATTTATATTAACATTTTCAGTGTATTTTCATAGGTCTACGTTCTGCAAGCCAATAAAGGTCGATTTCATAGGAAAAATGACTTCCGCAGCAGACACAAGTGAAATAGCTGGAATTACAGCTAAGTTACTATGAGCACTTTTGAAGAACACCAAATGCCCTACAATTTGCGACCAAAACCGCGTCGATATCACAAAACGCAGCTAAGTATTAGAAAGTAAAAAAAAAAGTGATTTAATTTACGTGTTCTTTGAATGGGAAATCTTGGAAATCAAATGAAAAGTACTTAGGATTGGAATTAAGAGCTCAAAATTGGCAGAAATTTTAGTTTTAGCATAAAAAAAAACACGGAAAAAAAATTCCCGGATTTTCTACGATTTAACTATCGTAATTTTCATTATATGGTATCGTAACAGTGGACTATAAAATTTAAATCATAATTTTTACAATAGACTATCGAAAATTTTGTTTTATTATTAAAACTACTACAAGATAGAAACAATCAGATACTATAGAGTAAATTATCCAAGTTGTGTTAATAAAAATTACAATGCAACTATCGTAAAATAAATGAGTCGGTAATGTAGATTTTCTTTAAATATAAAAGTATAATTAGAAGTCAACGGAGTAAAATTTATTTTCTTAAAAAAGTAGAACTTCCAATAAAAAAAAAAGAAAAGTTATCATTTTGTATTTTTTTTTTTTTAATAATTAAATTGAGAAGATGAATACAATGTCGAAATAAAAATAAAACATGTTGAAGTAATAACATTTATTTAATATTTTTTAAAATATACTCTTTTGGTATATGAAATTTATTAATTATTATAAATTATTAATTAATTTAACTTATAAGTTATAATATCACATCAGGTTCAAAAAGTATTATACTTGTATCTTTTTGAATAAAAATAACTCATTCTTTTATATCCAAAATATGTACATGTAGGAAATTAAAAAAACCATAGGTGCAATTTTGTCAAAATTTTTTTTTTTTATAATTTATTATTTTTTAAAAAATCCAAAAATTATTAGGCATCGGCTAACTTCAGAAGGAAACATTAAATGCCCATAATTCGAGGTTATTGAAATGTTTACCTCATCGCCAAGTCGGATAAAATTATTCATTGTCGACAAACGAATAATATTCTGTAATAAAATTAGGAGTATTGAATTTATTAAAAAAAAAAAAAAAAAAAAAAAAAAAAAAAAAAATATTCTTTGAGAATCATTCATTCTATGACAATGATACTACTTGTTTATAAAAATAAACTTCATGTCCAGATAAATAATTTTAAAACGAACGATATACCCACAGAATATTTAGTTTAATAAGAAATGAATAGTAGTAAATATACTTACACCACAAAATTATTATATTCCTTAATTTATGTAGGTTTGTAATGAAGAAAGCACAGTTTTTTAAAAAATTTTTTATTTATCATTGTCCGAAGAATGTCCTGAAAAATAACCTCTATTTCTGCACTACAGTGCAGGTAGAGATGCACTGATTTATAAATATATATAGTTCAACAACAAATAATACGAACGAAATAGATGCCATCATTTGTATATACATATGTACTCTCACGCAAGCATTACATCATGGTATTGTGACAACATTTGTCTTTCATACGTAAACGCTTCAGATGGCATATACTATATTATTTCAGAAAATTTACAATCCAACTATCGTAATTTTTGTGGCTTGTATTGTAAAAACATAAAGGCAGCACTGTAAATTAAGAGGAAGAATAAAAGAATAAATATTATAATTATATCTTATTATTTATTCTTTTACTATTTACGGTAGTAAGATTGTAATATTTCTTATTGAATTTAATACAAGAAACTCTTAATGAAATTGCGATAGTGAATAGTAAAAAATCTTTTAGAAACTGTAAATTTTCGTATCATCAATTTGAAAGTTACATATAATAAAAGTGTGGTCCAGGATTACGATAGTAATATTGGAATTTTTCGTCGAATTTTTTTTCCGTGTATTTTGCTTGATGAGCAACAAAAAAAATACTTTCACCGGAAACGAAGCACCCTAATATATATATATATATATATATATATATATATATATATATATATATATATATATATATATATATATATATATATATATACACGAACGCAAAAAATTAAAGGAACAGAAAAATTTTTTTTATTTTCAGTGATTTTTGGAAAGCTGTAACTTTGTGAAAAATAGTCGTATCAAGATTTAAAAAAAGCATTTTATAGTTTGAACTCTCTAGTTTCAGTGCATTTTTATAAAACTTTTTTAAGAGCTTCGGCTATTGCGCGAACATGAGAAATACCGCGAGACGAAAAATTTCAAAAATTATTTTTTTTTTCGGAGAGCCCACGGACCGTGGAAAATTTTTTTTAACTAACTCAACGCATAGGTTATTTAGCAAATTTATTAAGCTTCAATTTGTCTTTTTTTTTTAACCTCGTAGGACGATTTGTCGGAGAGATATCAGCCTTCAAACAAAAAATTATCCTTTTGACTTTGCTCATCGATATTTTAGGTACCAATGATTGCGCAGTAAATTGAAGGGTAGCGTTAAAAACTTGAATTAATCCTCTACGAGATGCTTTCATCATATTTTTGAAAAAAAAAAATTTTTTTATTTAACATCCAAGAGAAGTGAATACAAAAAAATGACTTCGTTTTTTGGTTTTTTAGTAAATCAACCGCTACTCTGTAAATATCGATGAAAAGACTAATGTTGCCAGGGACTTTTTTAGCTTAAAGTACAGTCGAATCGCATTATAAGTCCGCTTATAGGGGCGTAGGGAAATATAATTCTAAGAATTCCTGTACTCCCACTTCTGCTTGGTAGTTGAACGCCATAACTCACACTTCCCCTACTTTGCAAGCCTGTGAGTGTGTACATGATCATTTTGGAAGTCGTAGAGGGGGAATGTCTCCCAAGCAATATAAGTCGGCGGACTTATAACGAGCAGACTTATAACACGACTGGACTGTACCCCCGATAACCCTGTAAATTTTCAAATTGATCTGTCGGACCGTTCTTTGGGGGTGATCGATCAAAGTTTTGCTAAACAATTAGAGGAACAAGTTTTGTTTCTTTAATTATGTAATGATCATCAGAATATATGGACAAATAATTTTTTTTCGACTTTTCTTTTCATTTTTGCATTGGTTACTCAGTAAATGTAAGGGAAAGAGATAAAAAACGAAAAAATTTCCAAAAAATGTCAAAAAAAATCAAAGAAATTAAAAAAATTGAAACTTGTTTCTCGTGGTCGAAAGATTTTTTTAACATTTTTAGGAAATTTTTCGTTTTTATTCTCTTTTCCTCACATTTACTGAGTAACCAACGCAAAAATTGAAGAACAGTAAAAAAAAATAATTTTTTTTTTTTTGATGATCATTACACAATTAAAGGAACAAAACTTGTTCCTTTAATTGTTTAGCAAAACTTTGATCGATCACCCCCAAAGAACGGTTCGATATTTCAATTTGAGAATTCACAGGGTTATTGAGGGTACATTAAGCTAAGAAAAGTATCTGGCAACATTAGTCTTTTCATCGATATTTACAAAGTAGCGGTTGATTTACTAAAAAACCAAAGAGAAAAGTCATTTTTTCGTACTTACTTCTAATGGATGTTAAAAGTAAAAAAAAATTTTTTTTTTTTCCAAAAAATGATAAAAACGACATGTAGGGAATTTATCCAAGTTTTTAACCCCACTCTCAAATTTACTGTGCGATCATTGGTACCTGAAATATCGATGATTAAAGCCAAAAGGATAATTTTTTGTTTGAAGGCTGATACCTCTGCGACATATTATCCTACGAGGTTAAAAAATATGCTAAATTGAAGCTGAATAAATTTCCTAAATGACCTATGCATTGGGTTAGTTAAAAAAAAAAAATTTCACGGTCCGTGGGCTCATCGGAAAACAAAAAATTCAGGAATTTGTTGTCTCGCGGTATTTCTCATGTTTGCGCAATAACCGGAGCTCTTAAAGAATTTTGATAGAAATGCACTGAAACTAGAGATTTCAAGCTATCAACTGCTTGTCTTTAAATCTCGATACGATTATTTTTCATAAAGTTACAGCCTTCTAAAAATCTCAAAAAAATTTATAAAATTTTTTTGTTCCTTCAATTTTTCGCGTTTGTGTATATACATGTAATTTTAACATCACACGTTTATGATTTATTCGGTATTCACATAATATGAGTTAAGGAATAAAGTCGAGTCAATCATATTGACTGTGAGAATAAATAAAAGGAGGTCGAAGAAAAACGATCGGCGAACGCATCGTAATTCATAGGCTTATAGCATTGTTAGCGCATTGTTGTTGAATATCGTCGTAGTTTCACATATGTGCATTTAAACGATAAAAAAATGAGTGAGTTAGAGTAGCATCATCACACCACGATATATCCTGTTGCATATTTCACTTTGAGAAAGAAATAAAAACAAAAATAAATAAATAATAATAAATAAAAACAAAAAATAAAAAAAATCTTCTGGCTGTGGTCCACAGTAAGTATATAAGAACACGCGGGTGTGTAAATCAAACCTTTGCTGGCTAGATTGTAAATCTTTTGTAAGTACATACTGCTGATATAATTTACGCAGCCGCTTTGCGCTTTGACGGAGAATATAGTAGTTTTATTATTTGATGCGTTCATGTGAACTTGGTACTTTAATATTTAAGATTCATGTGAAATTATACATAAGTATCACGTTAATTTCTTGTTATATGTTACTTTGTAATATAGACTCAACATCTTCTACTCCGTATTTTGTGTAAGATGACTTATTTATCAATATTTTAATGCGAAAACTTTCATTTAATCGCGATTTTAAGTACACAATCACTACTTATGTGCACTCAACAAAAATTTACCATGGTAAATGAATCAATAAAGAAAATTCGCATGACTAAGAAAGATAATTCATTTGAATTCTAAGTGTTTTTATGATGTGTGAATAAGAGTAGTTGCTGAGAGATAGATTGAATAAAAAAATTATTGAGAGACTGGAGGTAGAATGCGAAAAGATGGGAGAGACGACAGGTGGGCTAATATAATGGTAAATGAAATGAGAACTCATGACTTCTTATCTACTAATACATCTAATCTGTCACTTTTAAAGGAGTTGTTTATTATAATTATTATATTTAAGACAAAAATAAAAAAAATGCAAGTTGTAATATTAATAATAGTTAACTTTTAATAATATTACACTGACGTTATTTAATGTGTATCAACATTCAATAATTAGTAAACTTAAGTTTTATTATATATATGAATGAAAAGAATACATATCGAAATGTGTATTTTAAAGTTTTGCTTGAGTATTTTTGGATGTTTTATATGGTGTAATATCACCAGCCACATCAGTATGGTATTAGGTTAAAATAATACAGTTACATACACTGTAAATAATTTGGGTGTAAAAATGGCCTCCGAAAACTTTACACGGTAGAGCAGTGTGAAATAACGGTGTAAAAAATTTTCAGTGTAGGTTATCCACCCGTGTTATTTCAACACAGTGTAATCTAATTGTTTTACACAATTTCGTGTTACTCGTTATAATTTTGATTAATGAGCAACAAATGATCATTGAACATTTTTAACTACTTAATCAATAACCCGACCAGAAAAAAATTTGTAAGAACTATTGGTACCCAATTGGGTTCCTAATAGGGAACCCAATGTTGGGATGTAACGCATAGGCCAAGATGATCCTAATCGGGACATCCCTATTGGGTCCTAATTGGGTATACCCAACTATTTCCCAATTAGGCATATCCTATAGGGTTTCAATTGGTTACACCCTACAGAAATTTGAGGCCAACCCAATAAAATCCCACTAAAATCCTAACATAAAAAAAATTTGCTTAAATACATATTTTATTTAAATCCTCTCATTACAGTACAATTTTTTTTTATTTATTCAATTTTCGTTATTACTATTAATTTATACTAGTGTTAACAAACAAAAAAAAATTAATTATTTCACAAATTCTCACTTTGCACGAGGCATAATTTTTATAACCTATGTTCACTTTACTAGCACTTTATTATTATTTTTATCAATTATATCAATCCCACTGCACTCGCACTTTTTTTATTATTATTTCTATCAATTAAACAATCAATAACCCATTGTAATTTCGCCAAAAATTTTTGTTTTTCTCACTCATTTTTTAATTTTACCAAACCGTTGATTAGTTTCCAATAAAAAGTTTTTCACATTGACAAACATTATTTGTAATTTGATTTACTGTATACTTAATACAGTACATTAAATTACAAATAATTCCCAATATACATTGTTTAGTAAAATTACAACACTTGCATTGTAATATTACTAAACTTAATGCATAATTTAAGCATACAAATATGTCGATTTGAAAAAAAAAAATTCTGACTCAAGATAGAAATATTAAGATAAATAATTATTTGGTGCGAGATAATTTTGAATTTCCAGATTTTTCCGGATTCGAGTTAACTTTTCTTTCTACGTAGTTATAAATTACAAGAATATAAGATAATTGTGAAATGTATTAGTAATCGATCTAAAAGTTGAAATTATTTTATAATATAAAAATTCGAGTGTGCCGAAAAACATTTTTTTTTTCGGCACCACCAGAAATTAATGAAATATGTAGAAATGAAAATTCTGTCAGAATATCGGCTCTTAAATTTAAGTTTTAGCGGCAGCCCATCGCATTTTTTGATTTTCGATTTAAATAACATAGGAAAATTTTTTTTTACAGTTTAGAATTCTATCACTCACTAGGGAATTAGTGTATTAGAAAAATCAATGAATACTTGTGTTGAAAATCTCGCTTTACAAAAAAAGTCTCTTATAATTGTTTGTACGTTATTTAAGGTTTACAGTTGGATTTATAGTAAATTTTAGGATTATTTGACTTTCGGCGAAACTATCAGACTTATCGTAAAATGTGATATAGTCTTTTATGTAAATTATGTCCCTTCCTATGTTTTATTTTTCACGCTGCTATAAGCAGCAGCGGAAGTAGTTCGATGCTCGCCACGAGATCGCGCCCACCAGTTGTAGTGTCCCTGGTAAGAAACTTATTTCAAAAGTGTTATATTCAAATGTTGGAAACGATTTTGGCACGAGTACTCCTCTGTTATTTGACAGAGTGATAACTTCCTTTTTTTGGTGGTAATATAGTAGATTGTATATTACATAATGATAAAAATATTTATCATCAATGCTTCCATGATTAATTTTTGTTAGAAATTAAACTTGGATTTGCAAAAAAAAAAATATTGTAATAAAAAGTATAAAGTTTCTAATATATGAAGAAAAATTTACAATTTATGTAATACATTATATAGGAATTTTATTATTTATAGTTCTATATAATTACATATAATTTTTGGATCTGATCTTATATGGGTGATTATACATGATCATATATGAACATTAGGATGTCCGTTATTTACCAAATTAGATTTTTTTACCTGACCATGATAAAAATCATTTATGTGTGATCCAAAAATAATAAAAAAAAAAATAAAAAAGTTTATTCTAACGCCGTTTAACCCTGCCTAAGTAATGATACATTCTCATTTTAGTACAATTAGAAGAATTTTATTACTTGCTTAAAAATGAGTGCACAGCAATGACTAATACCTATTCGTGTGGGAAATTTCCCGCTCTTCAAAAAAGGTCTCCTATGTTTTTTTCGTGAATCCAACTGTTTAAGAGATATTGAAGGTCAAAGTTTGATTTGTTTAAAAAAATTGGCGTTTTTGTTTGAAATTTGATAGCTCTCCAACACCCAGACATGAAATTGAGCGCTATAAATTTTCTTGTAGGAAATTTATTGCTCTTCAAAAAAGATTTCTTACACTTTTTTTGTTAATCCAACCATTTAAATGATATCAAAGCTCAAAATTGATAGATTTAAAAAATAATGTTTTTCGATCAAAATTCTATAACTCTTCAGAAAACGGATATTTACTCAATCTTTTAACAGTTTTTTGTCGGAAATTTACTGCTCTACAAAAAAAGTCTCTTTGATTTTTTGATAAACTCAACCGCTTAAGAGATATTTGAACTCGAAATAAAAGAATTTTTTTATATCATCAGAGCAAAATTTTGAGTTAGTTTAATAAGGAGGTTTAATAATAATAAGGAGCTTGAAATGGGCAGGAAGTTTTGGGGCTGGCCCACAGGGTCAACTGACAGACCGACTTTTTCCAGATAAATCAAAATGTACTGTACTAAAATGTGTCTAAAATCTTACAAACTTTTTTTCTTTATGGCTTCTTTTAATCATCATATCATGCCATCAAACTTGTTCGTTAGTTTAAACCATATAATCAACGAAAAAATCGAAAAAACACAGTTTTTAATCATTTTCTCGGATATTTTACATATTATTGCTCTGACCTAAGCCAAAACTCATTTAAATCTTAATTTCGATCACTGACATTGATTTCTGCCTCAATAAATTTAGTTTATTGAACATAATCGGAAATCCAAATTTAAAAACCGCTTGTTCATTAATGATTTTCGATTCGTAAACTTTTAAACTTTAGCATAAAGCGTAACTTGTTGGAGTTTGAAAAGCTCATAAAAAAACAACTGCATGCAATAAGATTTTCGAGCTCGAAGAGCTCGAAAATATAGTCACATTGATATTTTCGAGCTCCTTGAGCTCGAAAACAACGGAAAGTTTTGGAGCTAGCCCGCAGGGCCAACCGACGCCCGTATTTTTTTTTTTACTTTTCTTCCATTTTTGCATTGATTACTCAGTAAATGTGAGAAGAGAAAAAAAAATTTCCATAAAATGTCGAAAAAAGGAAAAAAAAAACGAACTTTTTTTGCGTTCGAAATTTTTGTTTTCTATCTTGTAGGAGATTTATTCAAATTTTTGACACTACCCTTCAATTAACTGTACGATTATTAGTAACTGAGATATCGATAATCAAAGCAAAAAGGATCCTTTTTCGTTTGTAGGCTGATATTTTTGCAAAAAATTGTCTTACAAAGTTAAAAAAAAACTGAATTAAAGCTGAATGAATTTTCTAAATGACCTATGCATTAGTTTAGCCGAAAAAAATTTCTGCGGTCCGAGAGCAATTTGAAATAAATAAAATTTGGAAATTTTTTGTCTTGCAGGATTTTTCATATTTGCGCAATATCCCTAGCTCTTAAAAAATTTTGTCGTAAATGAACTGAATGAGATTTCAAGCTATAAAATGATTTTTTAACAATTTTTATAAGATTATTTTTCACCAAGTTACAGCCTTGCAAAAATTACTAAAAAATTTATAGAATTTTTCTGTTCCCTTAATTTTTTGCGTTAGTGTACATAGTTATATATAATCATGTAGGGACATTCTTCATACATAATTTTTTTTACTCGGGTGAGCATGAACAATCATGAACAGACCTGATCAAGTCTGATCATGCCCGTTCATTTTTTATGTCTGATTAGGCCTGAAGACTTATGCCTGCTCATGTCTGATCAAATCTGATTATTTTTTCCCGGCTTATTTCTCGGTTTCATTCTTATTGTGAGAACTCGAGCGATTAACCCCGCATGGGCCTCTCAGTGTATTCGATACAGAAATCGTATTTTCAACGTATGAAGAATTTGATAATTCCACCTAACCTTTGAGACTCACTACTTACTTTAGACGTAAACCTTCATGACGTGTGGACTAGATTTCACGTCAACGGCTCCTTGTGACTCTTGATTGAAAGGTAAAGACGTAAGCCGAAAAATAGATGATGGTTCTTAATATTATAAATAATCTAATGTGCTGGATTTTCCAGGTTATAAATGTTTATTCATATTCAGCTCTATGGGCCCGTAGCATATATGTGCATATTTAGTCATATATGATCCATATGTGCCCATGCATGAACTATATATGACCATATATGACGATAAATATTTTATTAATTACAGGCTTTCATGGTCATGTATAGTCATACGTAACTATGTATGGCTATATATGGTCTTACATGATTCATATATGGTCATGCGTAACTTTATTAAAACGTTGGTATTTCATGTATGCTTCATATATGCCCACGTATAAACTATATATGGCCATATATGACCATATATATTTCATTAATCACAGACATACATGGTCTTTTATAGCCATACATAAGTATGGATTGCCATATATGATTCATATATAGCCATGTATAACTTTATAAAAACGTTCGTATGCCCATGTATGGTCATATATGACCCATATATGTCTATATATGTTCCATATATGCTTATATATGATCCATATATAATACATATATGCCCATCTTTGAATTATATACGGTCTTGTATGGCCATAAAAGTTCCATTTTTTACGGGACGAGAAATAGAAAATAGGAAAATAATGTTGTCTAAACGTCACACAGTTTATAATTTACGCGGGCTTGTGAGGAAGATTCATGTACTTCTAAAGCGTCAAAGGCTGCCGCATCTGGATGTTCATTATTTATATTACTTCAGTTCACAATTCTGAAGGGAATGATTCAGGATATATAGTTGGACGAATTCAGAATATAGTCAAGTGAAATTCTCTGATTGGATGAAACGTTGGCGGCGTATAACGAGGTGTCAGCTGAAGTTGCTGCCCTTAAAATTGTTAACACTGTACTTTACAGTGAGTGCGGCAAAAAAGCTCCGTTGGTATATACGGCAAGCTGGATATTACAAAACATCAATATCAAACCATGAAGCATCTTATAAAGGTCATATAAAAATTAGTGTTAAAGGTTCTTTATAACTCATCATATGTAAATATTGCTTAATTACTTGTTATGATACATATCATTACGATTAATAATCATAAAAACATTGAAATGTTCAAAATACTATTTAATGTCTAAATTAAATCAACATAGTTACCCGACTAGAAATTATCCCCAAACATACTTTAAAACCTCATTAGGTATTGATGGGGCAAGCCCGATAGGGTTATCCCTATTTGGATATGATTGGGAACATATCGGGTAAGCCCAACATTAAAATAAAAAATTTCGATTGGGCTCACCCTATTGGGATAGAATTGAGAACATGTTGAGGCGACTCAACGTCAAAATTAATAATTTGCTGTTGGGCTTACCCGATTGGGAAATAATTGGGAACCTGTTGGGAAAACCCAATGCTGAAATTAATGACTTGACAATGGGTATGCTCGATTGGGATATTTTTGGAAACTTGTTGGGATGACCCAACGTCAAAATTAATAACCAGCTGTTGGTCTTATTCAATTGAGAAAGAATTGGGAACACGCTGGGAAAACTAAACATAATATTAATAAAAAAAAATTTTTACTTTTGAAAATTTCAAATAATTTTTAAATGCAAAAGTAGATAGACAAGGAAGGTTCTGGATCATTTGGGGCAAGATGAACATGATCTGTTGTACCGACGGACGGCAAGTTGACGATTGATGATAAGGTGTCGGCTGTTGGTGTGCTTATATGAGGCCTTCTTGACACCATTTTGACGCTAATTGTGTTTATCTGGGGCCTTTGTGACATCATTTTGATGATAATTGACCTTATTTGGCAGTCTTTTTTCCGTCTGAGCTCATTTTTGAGCTTATCTAAGACCCTTTTGAGCTCATTCCGCCATTTTGAGCTCGTGTTATGGTAGGCGGCGCCTTGTGTATATTTGGCGCGGGAAATTTTGAAAAAAAATATATATATATATATATATATAATTTTTAATAATGTACAATTTATGTAAAATCATGTACAATTTATGTGAAATTATGTACAATTTCATTAATGACCAGAATGAGTTTTCAGATTGCCTATCAGGTTACAGGTTCTGGCCTCATGTTTGTGCTTAACCCCAGAGCTAACACTAGCGTTGCCTACTCTGATTAATGCAATATGTACGCGTAAATGTATGATTTGAAGTTTTATATATTGAAACTGGGGTATGTAAGGGTACATGCGAGAAGCATGCAAAAGCATGCCATCTAGTGGTATAGTTTCTCTCCCCTTTTTTTTGCTGATGATGACGTCGTCAGGCAAGTCTGAACTGTTTTTTTTCCTTTGTTCTATTTCTAACTGCGTAGTAAGATTTTTTAACTGCGCAGTAGAATGTTCTAGATGATGACGTCATCCGACAACTCTGGACTTGTTTTCGGCCTAAAGTGGGGATACTGAGCTGAGCGCTGAGCTCGAGAGCTCGCAGCAGTCAGTGTACATCGAGAAACGTTTCAGTTAACAGCCTGTACTAATGGATAAATTTAGTGAAAGTGAACGAATTTTTCTCTGCCATAATCGGCCATACTCTGATAACCTGGATGATATTATTGAATCGTTATTTGGTAACGTCCCTCCTGAGAAAATTGGTAAATTTGTTAACGATATAATTGCGTTTGCAAAAAATATTGAAATTATTAAAAGTGCGTGAGAAGTATCGTGTCCAGGCTATGCTGAAAAAAGATAGTTGGCAAAGAATCTATATGAAATTAGTGAAAAAACGGATAAACTGCAATTACGCATGCTCGGAACGTCATAAAAATGGCTCCTCAAGGTTCAAGGTATATAAAAATTATAATATCTTTCATTAACTAAGCTATAAATATTTATTAAATGATTAATTTTTTTTTATAGACTTCACGTATGTATGGATGAGCCTAACCACGAGGCCCAAATCGAGTTTGAAGATATAAGCGAAGAAAGTGATATTTTCGACGACAACGACGACGACGACGACAACGACGACACTGCTGCAATTTCAAATTCATATTATTTTAGAAACGCGAATGAAGAAAAAAATAAAGAATTGGCTATTTGACAGAAAGAAATAGAATTACAATTGTCTCATTGGAAGGAAATATTATTAAACTTCAAAGATCGCAAAAATTATGAACAAGCCTGTCATGAAATCACATTTATATTAAATAAGTTATTGTTTAAAGCTAACAAACCGCAATAATGGAATTAATAATTGATTTTGTTAGTTTTGAGATGCCTGATGGCAGATTTGTGATAAAAAACTTTGTGCTACTGATATTTGTGATAAAGTGGGTACATATGGACTGGCGCGATGTGAACATTGGTTGTTTGAACCACCTTTGGATCAAGTTGATGTTGCTGTAATGCAGAAAAGTGTTGATCACCATAAGCAACACCATTCAATATCATGGATAGCCGGTTTGCTACCATATGAGTTATTGAAAGAAATTCTTGAAATTATGATTAAACATACACGATACTTTGACATACAAGGTGAACAGAAGAAGAAATGGCTTGAAGATCTAATTGACCCGGCTGTACCAATTATCGATTTAGAAAAAATGGAATTTTTCTCACTCTATCAAAAGAACGATTTCTTGAAATATCAATGTCCATATTATGCTTATCACTTAAAGAAATTGAATACTTCATGTGCATTTCAAAATGTCCAAGAGTTTAAGAGATGGTTCTGGCATTTTTATGGAATTCAACCAACCTACGAGAAGTCAGTTCAGATCTTCAATCAATTGCGGAATCTACTTTGCATGGATGATCGAGATATCGCATGCTTTGATGAAACATTTATCCTTGAAAATGCAGCCCAGCAGATCAATTTCGTTTGGCACAAACTACCAGAAGAATTAAGAAATAATGAAAAATTGATTGGCTATCAAAGGTGTCGGGATCATTATATTTTCCGTGATGATATTCCTGATAGCTTTGCATATCCATTTCGAAAAGATTGCTCTAACTGTATATTTTAAGGTTAAGAAAAAAGACTATATTTTATGTAAGACTAAATGTATATTTGAAGTTAAGAAAAAAAAACTATATTTTATGTAAGACTAAAATGTATATTTTTAGGTTAAGAAAAAAATATCTATAATGTATATGAGATTATGTGAAATAAAAAAAAATATTTAAGGTTATGTAAGACTTAAATGTATAATTTTTAGGTTATAAGTAATAAAAACAATATATATCAATATAATAAAAGTTCATTCATTTATAAATGTAAATTTTTTAATCAATACAGGTTCAATAATTATATTTAATTTATTAATTCTTTGTTTAAATCGTTCTGGATCTCTTGCTGCTTGTTCCCATTCGCCTCTTCTTGCTTGTTCGTGTGCAAATCTCCATACCTACATGTAATGTATGGTTGGCGTTGGATTAAATTTAACAGTCTTCATATTAGTTTTCATACGATACTGCTTATAAGATTATACTCGACTATACGATCATGTATAATGAGACAATAAGCTGATGTCTGCGCATGAAATTGATTTGTAGATTCATATTCCAGATAAATGTTCACTGGTCCAGATTTTATCGATTCGTTTTGTTTCGAGCAATCGGTAACATACAGTGGTGCTTGTTCCAAAAATTTCTTCTTCGTTAACAGTGGCTCAGGTTCTTTGTTGTAGTATGAAGTTTGAAAACTTATATACATGTCATACAACAGAGCATATTAATTGTTTGTGATGTTGAGGTTTAAATTCCCATAAGGATAACTCTGAGAGTTTAAAAATAATTTTATATCTCTGATGTTGCAGTGATCAAATACGCTGGCATTTTTAGTTGCATCATTTTTTCTTGCTGTTTGAAATCGAAGGATTACAAAACGTGGTTTCTCGAGCTGCGTAGATGTTTTGACAGCCCAAATGTGCTTCGAAGTATTAGGTAATAGTGGATACTCATACAGCTCCCAAGCCCGGAAACTGATTGAGATAGCTGGATCACTTGTGATATAATTCAAAGCTTCAATTTTTTGTTTATCAGCCATAGTCACATATGGTACAATCCACTCGATTTTTTGTATGTTGACCAAGGCAAAGAATTTTATCACAAATAATTTTAAGAACTTATGAATCGTAAAAACATCAACATGTACTCAACATTCAGCAACTTGAAGGCGTCAATATGTGAACGTTTTAATCGAACACTTAAGACTAACATGTGGCGTCAATTCACCGCTCATGACAATTATAAGTGGATCGATATATTGGAAGATTTAGTACACAAATATAATACTAGAAAACATCGTATTATTCAACTGGAAGCTATTGATGTAACTGCTAAAAATGAGAAGCAGATATTTGAAAAAATATACAAACCTCTTCAAGCTCAGCGACAAGCACGAAAAAATAAATTCAAAGTTGGAGACAAAGTTCGAATCAGCAAGTACGAACATGTGTTTGAAAATGGCTACACACCCAACTGGAGCACTGAAGTGGCTCGGCTTCGACAGCTCTCACAACACCTGGATTGATAAATCAGACCTGTAAACCTTATATTTTATTGTAATAAAGAAAAACAAAATTTTTAATTGTACATATACATTTTTTTTTATTTTCAAACCTTAAAACTAATTTTACAAAAAAAAACTTAAATATAATATTTACGGCTACGTAACATTTGACCCGAAGACAAAATACCCGCGACAAAATATCCATCAACTAAAATACCCGCGACAAAATAACCGCAACCAAAAAACTTAATCCTTACATATCATTATTATTATTATTATTAGAATATTTATTATTATTTTTACTAAACAATATCAAAATTATCTCTGATTTACATAAAAATGGATAATTTATCATTAATGAATTTACTCATAATGTAAACAAATATTTTAAGTCAAAAAATTATAAAAGAATACAAAAAAATGTCAATTAAACGTTATAAACAATAATTAATCATCCTTAATTTATGATTCACAGTAATGTTAAGTTTGGAAAATATCGATACATTGATCTTAGGTACGCAATACATTGGCTACATTTTTTAAGTATTGTAACTTATTATTAGGATCGTATGCAGCTACAACATTCTTTAAACGTGCATCATATTCACGGTAATTACGACGACGTTTAGGTAATGATACACCAGTATCTTGATGATTTAATTTTAATTCGACAATAGTCTGCTCAGTTCGCAATACACTTATGAACTTGCTTAAATTAGCGTGATGAATGCGAACCAAGGCATTAAACGAATGATGCCATCCCTCTATTCCATTATTGGATTTCATTTCTTCATTCATTACACTATCGTAACAATTCCACAACTCAATACTAAACATCAGAGCAGAACGATCAACTTTGTTCCGTTTCAAGACACCGATCCACGTAGATTCATAATAATCCAACAATCCAGATAATCGTTGTTCATTCTCGACATAAAATTCACTTTTTACAAGCTCGTCGTAGGCTTCTTTTACATCGTTAGGGGGGACAAATGCCAAAAACATTAGCATTTTTATATTCTGAACGACACGTATGTTTTTATTATACCACTGTTGTAAACCTTCACTTTGCACATGACGCCATATACATTGAGTATGATGGAAAAAGCATCCACTGACGTCGACATTTTCAAATACAGTCTTAAACGCATTAATATAAGACAATTCAAAGTCGGTTAACATCCGACGTAAAGTAATAACATCAGGCATTAGTTCTTTTATTTTCTTCAAAATCTTTAAATAAGTAGACTGAGATTTACTAGGTGATAATACGTAAACTAATGGCAATGTGTGTCCATCAATGACTCCATGTAATGAATATAATTGCTTAAATATAACTGGGACTGATCGAAAAGTGCCGTCGCCACACCAAATTTCACATTGACTTAATTTAATTAAATTGGAAGCAGTGAAAAAAATCAAAAATCGATTTTTATTTCCACCACTATCATACTGTAAAAATAGTTGGTTCTTTTCAGTCATTTTCAAGTCATCACGTAATATGAAATCAGATACATTGTTTCCATCAACTTGAGGTATTATTTCATGACGAGCACGCTGGACCAATCGCTGCATTGATGCAATTCGACCCAATCGAGCCATTACAGGAGAGTTAGCATTTTTTACAGTGTCAGCAATTACTTGCAATGGATTATTGTCACTATTAACAGCACGACGCTTTAAATTTGCTCGAATAACTTTGGCCTTAATATCAGTAATATCCCCAGCATGTTGATGTTTAGGAACATCACCAATAATTGAACCTATTGAAATAAATTTGTTAATAAAAATATAAATTATCAAATAACAGTAGCTAACATAATATAGAAAAAAAAAATACCGTTCTTTTCTTGTGACGTGGTGTGAATTATAACAGAGCAAGCCATTTTGCGGTTATGTTCACAACATCGCCAAGTAACGCTACTTTTATTGATGCTTTTACACGAATACGAATAACCTTTATAAATAAGCAATTTTTTTCCCTTTTGCGATTTAACAAATTTCAACGACATAATTAAACACAAAAAAAAATTGCATATAATGTTAAACCAAAACGAAAGCACGTGAAACAATAACGAGATCAAATATATTATAATGTAACTTAGTATATTATCAATTTCAGACGATAGATGGCAATATTGGAGAAAAAAAAATTACTGATCAAATACACCCTAATAGCCACTTTAGCTTGAAATTGACGGACGAAACTTTTGAAATTAAACGGCCGCTAAAGCAAACTGTGCTATTAGGATAGAATCAATATATAATATATCGATATACTTTTCAGTTGATATTATACCAACAGGTGGTCATTAATTTATAAACATCATGGTTATATTAATTATCAATTTTATTACTATATTTTGTCAGAAAACTATTCGATACTTTCGGACACATTCAACCAGATACCTATCAAAAACTTGTCAAAAACACTCAATTAAGATAATAAAAAATTTCAATTAATAAAAATGTAATTCTTTATTTTTTTTTTTTTTTTTTTTTTTTTAATAACATAACGGTTATTTTGTCGCGGGTATTTTAATTGACGGGTATTTTGTCGCGGGTATTTTGTCACGGGTATTTTGATTGACGGGTATTTTGTCGCGGGTATTTTGTCTTCGGGTCAAATGTGTCACCAATATTTACATTTTTTATTTAAATACGTTCTCTTTTATTTTCAAACTAATTTACATAAGCTCTCTTTTTTCAATTTACATCATCATCGTCATCATCTACAATTATTTTCTTATTTTTATAACCCCATGGTAGGGTTTCATGACTGTCATCAATGAGCTGGCGCTTATCATCAGCCCAGCTCAATGCAATTTTATTTTGTGCAATCGTCTTCACATTATGTTTGTTCGATTTTATTAAATATTTTTCTTAAAATTATTTGTTATAAAATTCTTTGCCTTGGTCAACATACAGATTTTTTGGTACACGTCCGTGTTGAAATATAGATTTCATTGCACTAGTGACATCACTGCCACTTTTACTTTTAATCGGTACAGCCCAAGCATACTTTGAAAAAATATCTATGACAGTTAGCAGATATTTGTTTCCTTTATTCACTATTGCATAAGGAATCATTTCAACTAGATCAGCTTGCCAAGTCTCATCAAGTGCTCCTATGTCAACATGACGACGTTGGTAATTTCTGCGTGCTGGTATGTGCAGTTCATACGCTATTACTGATTTTTTGTCCTCCATTGTCAACAAAAATTCTAGCTTCCAATTCTTTTATTCGCTGTGTATTTCTAATAATTAATTCTTTTCGTGACTTTATACGTTTTATTATATTTTTTAATTCTTGATTTTCTTTTTTTAAAAGCTTCACAGCAGAATCCAGTGTTACCACTTGAGAGTGCAAGTGTGAAATGATCTCTGACTGATCATTCCTCATACTATCATACAATAGAGACAGCTCTGTGTGTACAATATCACGTGCAAATTTTACAGTTGCTGCATCACTGCCTTGAGCTGGTTTACCAACATGACACAGTCTCTTGCTCTCAACATCATACTGTCCATCAACAGTTATTTGAAATCCTCGTCCAGGTGGTCCTGGTGGTCCACTGATTGCAGCACCAGTTAGTAGTGACCGTCCAAAAATATCGATACTCATTTTTGCTCTTTTCACTTCAACAGTTGGCGTGTAAATGACATAAATTTGATGCAGTCGCTGCTAATAAATTATTCCTGCTTCTCGTAGCTCTTCGATAATTGATATGATTTCATTGGTGTGACTTGGGTTTCCAGCTGCTTGAGATGTCATGAGTAAACGAAGACGGTCGACTAGCTTATTTGGATCATCCCACTAGACATAATCCATACGTGCTTTTTTTCTTTTTCGCAATCATAAAATCAGGTAATCCTTTACCTCTTGATAAGTTTGCATTTTTAGCAAGAAAATCAGCAATATAATTATAATACTTGATTGTCGAGTCTTCATAAAAACTACCATCTGGCTTATAATTTTTTCTATGAGCGTTTGTCATCTTTATAATTTCAAGATATTCATTTTTATCATTTTGTGTGACTTTCGAATCATCAGGTGATTTTTTAAAATAATAATTCCAATAAACCAGGAGTCACTGAGTAATTTTCATTTTTTATATTAATCTCAGTATCATTAAAAGTTATTTCAGAATCACCAATGTAAAAATCATTGTAATATCGACGGACACCATATCTCATATCTATATCTCTACATTTTTTATGCACTTTAGATAAATAAGACTTTATTTTACTGCTACCTGGCTTAGCAGGGGTACTGGATGCAGCAGGGGATATTTGTGTTTCTTCCAGAGTTCTGCTTCTATCTTCAGAGATAATACTATCATAATTACTTGCATCATCAAGTTCTGTGTCATTATTCACCGTCGAATTATTTTTTTTAACTTCTTCTTTGACTTCTTGTTTGATTTTGGATGATTCGACTAGACTCCGCAGAGGTGTAACAATAGGCTTGAACATTTCCCCCATTGTCTTCTCAGCTGTGTCTTTAACCAACTTGAGCATTCTGTGCTTCCGTCGGATAGCATCACTAGCCTGAGACATCTGATGTAAGACATCTCGTTGCTTTGAAAGTTCCTCAGTCTTCATGATGATGCGTTAAAGTTCACTTAATCTCTGATTAATATTCATCAAGTACAAGTTAATTCATACTAATAAAGCAGTCGAATCCTTTTCTATATCTTCCGCTATTTAGCTCACTGTCTTTGTCAATCACTACAAAACCATATTTACCATTCCAACATGCTGAACACAAGTCTTTGAATAAATTGTATGACATGTCAGTATTTACATGATCATCATACATATGTTTTAAGTTCATCTCATCTTGACGAAAGAGAACTATAAAATTTGCATTGTCGCGTATCAGATGTTTAGGGATATGGGTACAAGTCTGACAGAGATAAAAACTGTCAACATCTTTATGTCGACCCATACAAAAGTATGCTCTGATATGATCTTGTTTTTCACAAGTGACATCATCAAATATCATCAATGAGTTTGGTTTTGCATCTTCCGGTTTCAGTACTTCTTCGTGCTCGTTGAATGTAAAAAACTCAATACCTTCTATTGGTTTAACTAGTGATTCTAAAAATTTATATTTCGGCTGGTTCAGAGATTTTGAGTAGAGATAGATATTATCAAATCTTAAGCCGTTAGGGTGTATGATGAATGAGAGCAGAGCATTTGTTTTTCTACAATTTGATGGACCACAAAATATAGCACGTACACTGTTTGGCAATAAAGCACCGTGTGTCTTGACTTTTTTTACTCCTGTACCTTGAACAATTTGATCAAAATTTATTACTAGCAACTTGGCCTCTTGACTTTTAAACTCCATGTTGATAGTTTGCGATCACAAAATTAACTCACTCAGCGAGCTATAAGTATCAGGTTTTATATCGTTTTAAGTTAGTCATGATGCTGCTACTATGGAGAGCAGACGTGTAGATACCAGTGATAGAGGTTTTGTAAACAGTATAATCAATAAGCTACCATTTGAACTACATATACCTGGATACCAGTACTGTGGATCAGGCACAAAGCTAGCCAAGAGATTAGCTCGTGGAGATCCTGGAATTAATCCTCTGGACGCTGTATGTAAAAAACACGATATCGCATACTCATATAATCGTGAAAATTTGGCGGCACGTCACGAGGCTGATCAAATACTTGCTGAGAAGGCGTGGCAACGTTGTCAAGCAAAAGACGCTTGTGAAATTGGTGAAAAAGCTGCTGCGTGGAGTGTAAATAAAATCATAAAGATGAAAAAAAGATTCGGAATGGGGTTGAAGAAGAGAACAGCTGGCAAGAGAGAGCCTAGCAAGAGAAAGACTGGCAAGAGAAAGACTAGCAAGAGAAAGACTAGTGTAAAAAAACAAGTAGCATTAAAACAAGTTGTCACAGCTGCTAAAAAGTCCATGACTCAAGGAGGTGATCCAACCAAAACAGCGTTGAAAGGAGCTCGTCAGGCAGTTAAAAAATCTGGTGAGAAAAAAAATATCAGGCTGCCACGAATTTTACCAGTTCCATTTAAAGTTGGTGGTGTACTACCATTTTTAATACCACTTTTTGCCAGCCTGAGTGTAACAGGAGCTTTGGCTGAAGGTGCAGCTGGTATAGCAAAAGCTGTGAATGATGCAAGTGCTGCAAAAAATCGATTAGAGGAGAGCAAACATCATAATTTAAAAATGGAACAAATATCCATGGGTAAAGGTTTATACTTGAGACCTTACAGACGTGGTATGGGCTTATACTTGAGACCATATCCGGTAGGCAGAGGATGCGAGTCAAAAAACAAGTAGAGCTACCGCATCGAGCACTCACAAACATCGATTTACTGAAATACGCTTAAGCTCTGAAAATTCCAAACTTTCGTAGTGTTTTTATGAGAAATGATTTACCTGAAACTGGACCAAGAAAAAATGAATCAGCTATTATTAATCTTGATGATAAACTCGGACCTGGTACTCATTGGGTTGCATACAAAAAAAATAATGATAAAGTTGTTTATTTTGACAGTTTTGGTAATTTACAACCACCGCAAGATCTTATGGAATATCTCGATGTTGGTAGTGTAAAATATAATTACAAAAAATATCAGGATATTGATACAATTATATGTGGACATTTGTGTCTCAAATTTCTCACTGGACAACTATAAATTGGTGTAACTCTGTGTACAACACATCAGTCATGGCTGAGTCATTTACATTAACGCTGACGGGATCCACATCCGTGTTGGATGCCAACTACTTCCCTCCAATTGAATTATCACCAACTAAAAATTATGTTCTGGGACTTGTAGAGTTATTAACATTTAACTCAATACCCAATATTGATGTTGGTGCTAATAAATTCTATGTCTCTTATCCTGTAGATAATATTGATATCGAAAAAATTGATACAAATAATATTGATGAGAAAAAAGTAGTCAAGAAAAAAAGAGTTAAAAGAAATGCCACAATAATTACAAAGTTTGATGATAATATCTTAGTAACTGAATATGACTCAGTGAGTGAAAATATAAGAGCTGAAAAATATAAAACTGTTGAAGAGAGAGTCTTGACAATATCAACAGGAAGTTACGAAATCACTGACATTGAAAAATACATTCAAAAGAAATTACAAAGACTCAGCATCAGCATAAGAGCCAATAATAATGAATTGAGAAGTGAAGTTAAGTGTGATAAATTTGTAAATTTTCCACCTCAAGATTCTATTGGTAGACTACTGGGATTTACAAATCGAAAGCTGACACCACATGAAACTCACTCATCAGATTTACCAGTGAAGATATTAAAACTCAATGCTCTAAGAGTTGAGTGCAACATCACATCAGGCGCTTATATGAATGAGTACAAAGTTCACACTATTCATGAATTTTTTCCAAGTGTACCACCAGGATATAAGATTGTTGAATTGCCAACTCACGTCATTTATCTGCCGATCGCCGTACAAGCAATACAAAATATCAGACTGAGAATTGTTGATCAAGACGGAAAACTGGCTAATTTTAGAGGTGCGACGATAACCATAAGACTGCATATAAAGTCTATAAAATAATGGGTATCGTGTATGAGACAAAGACTGGTGCTAGGTATAAAACAACAGCAACATGGTCGAGCAACATCAGTCACCGAGTACCTCACAAGATGTTAACACATCAGAACGCTCAGTTTCTTCGGAGCCTAGAACTGAATTTACGTGGAAAATTAAGAAAATAAAAATTTATTTTTGTTGTTTGACGTGTACACGACCATGGCAGCGGGAATCTTAAATATTCAACGACAAATCATTTTTGATGAATCGATTACGCACTATGAAGCACATGCTCATCTCCCGTATGCTTCATCAACATTTAACAACAGCGATGAAATGAGAATTGCCGTTCAACATCAAGATTTATGTCTACTTCCAAGTAAAAGTACACTGCATGTGTACGGAAAATTCACAAAATCTGATGGTACAGCTGTAAGTGCAACTACTCACATGGTAAACATGACAGTATGTCATAGGTTTAAAAAAATATGCTACGAGCTCAATGGTGTTGAGATTGATCGTAACAATAGTGTTGGTTTCACAAGTCTCATGAAAGGATATACATCACTGAGTCCAGCTCAACAAAATACACCAGAAAATTCAGGCTGTATTGTGGATTAAGCTGTCAACAAATTACACAATGACAATGGCTACTTTGATGTATCTATACCACTGAGACTTTTGCTGGGATTTGCTGAAGATAACCATAAAGATGTCATCAATGCTAAGCATGAATTGATTTTAATAAGATCAAATTCTGATATGAATGCCTACGTTGTGGCTACACCTGCTACTGGAGCTCATGCTGAAGCTGTTAAAATTACGCTGCAAAAAATCGAGTGGATTGTACCATATGTGACTATGGCTGATAAACAAAAAATTGAAGCTTTGAATTATATCACAAGTGATCCAGCTATCTCAATCAGTTTCCGGGCTTGGGAGCTGTATGAGTATCCACTATTACCTAATACTTCGAAGCACATTTGGGCTGTCAAAACATCTACGCAGCTCGAGAAACCACGTTTTGTAATCCTTCGATTTCAAACAGCAAGAAAAAATGATGCAACTAAAAATGCCAGCGTATTTGATCACTGCAACATCAGAGATATAAAATTATTTTTAAACTCTCAGAGTTATCCTTATGGGAATTTAAACCTCAACATCACAAACAATTAATATGCTCTGTTGTATGACATGTATATAAGTTTTCAAACTTCATACTACAACAAAGAACCTGAGCCACTGTTAACGAAGAAGAAATTTTTGGAACAAGCACCACTGTATGTTACCGATTGCTCGAAACAAAACGAATCGATAAAATCTGGACCAGTGAACATTTATCTGGAATATGAATCTACAAATCAATTTCATGCGCAGACATCAGCTTATTGTCTCATTATACATGATCGTATAGTCGAGTATAATCTTATAAGCAGTATCGTATGAAAACTAATATGAAGACTGTTAAATTTAATCCAACGCCAACCATACATTACATGTAGGTATGGAGATTTGCACACGAACAAGCAAGAAGAGGCGAATGGGAACAAGCAGCAAGAGATCCAGAACGATTTAAACAAAGAATTAATAAATTAAATATAATTATTGAACCTGTATTGATTAAAAAATTTACATTTATAAATGAATGAACTTTTATTATATTGATATATATTGTTTTTATTACTTATAACCTAAAAATTATACATTTAAGTCTTACATAACCTTAAATATTTTTTTTTATTTCACATAATCTCATATACATTATAGATATTTTTTTCTTAACCTAAAAATATACATTTTAGTCTTACATAAAATATAGTTTTTTTTTCTTAACTTCAAATATACATTTAGTCTTACATAAAATATAGTCTTTTTTCTTAACCTTAAAATATACAGTTAGAGCAATCTTTTCGAAATGGATATGCAAAGCTATCAGGAATATCATCACGGAAAATATAATGATCCCGACACCTTTGATAGCCAATCAATTTTTCATTATTTCTTAATTCTTCTGGTAGTTTGTGCCAAACGAAATTGATCTGCTGGGCTGCATTTTCAAGGATAAATGTTTCATCAAAGCATGCGATATCTCGATCATCCATGCAAAGTAGATTCCGCAATTGATTGAAGATCTGAACTGACTTCTCGTAGGTTGGTTGAATTCCATAAAAATGCCAGAACCATCTCTTAAACTCTTGGACATTTTGAAATGCACATGAAGTATTCAATTTCTTTAAGTGATAAGCATAATATGGACATTGATATTTCAAGAAATCGTTCTTTTGATAGAGTGAGAAAAATTCCATTTTTTCTAAATCGATAATTGGTACAGCCGGGTCAATTAGATCTTCAAGCCATTTCTTCTTCTGTTCACCTTGTATGTCAAAGTATCGTGTATGTTTAATCATAATTTCAAGAATTTCTTTCAATAACTCATATGGTAGCAAACCGGCTATCCATGATATTGAATGGTGTTGCTTATGGTGATCAACACTTTTCTGCATTACAGCAACATCAACTTGATCCAAAGGTGGTTCAAACAACCAATGTTCACATCGCGCCAGTCCATATGTACCCACTTTATCACAAATATCAGTAGCACAAAGTTTTTTATCACAAATCTGCCATCAGGCATCTCAAAACTAACAAAATCAATTATTAATTCCATTATTGCGGTTTGTTAGCTTTAAACAATAACTTATTTAATATAAATGTGATTTCATGACAGGCTTGTTCATAATTTTTGCGATCTTTGAAGTTTAATAATATTTCCTTCCAATGAGACAATTGTAATTCTATTTCTTTCTGTCAAATAGCCAATTCTTTATTTTTTTCTTCATTCGCGTTTCTAAAATAATATGAATTTGAAATTGCAGCAGTGTCGTCGTTGTCGTCGTCGTCGTCGTTGTCGTCGAAAATATCACTTTCTTCGCTTATATCTTCAAACTCGATTTGGGCCTCGTGGTTAGGCTCATCCATACATACGTGAAGTCTATAAAAAAAAATTAATCATTTAATAAATATTTATAGCTTAGTTAATGAAAGATATTATAATTTTTATATACCTTGAACCTTGAGGAGCCATTTTTATGACGTTCCGAGCATGCGTAATTGCAGTTTATCCGTTTTTTCACTAATTTCATATAGATTCTTTGCCAACTATCTTTTTTCAGCATAGCCTGGACACGATACTTCTCACGCACTTTTAATAATTTCAATATTTTTTGCAAACGCAATTATATCGTTAACAAATTTACCAATTTTCTCAGGAGGGACGTTACCAAATAACGATTCAATAATATCATCCAGGTTATCAGAGTATGGCCGATTATGGCAGAGAAAAATTCGTTCACTTTCACTAAATTTATCCATTAGTACAGGCTGTTAACTGAAACGTTTCTCGATGTACACTGACTGCTGCGAGCTCTCGAGCTCAGCGCTCAGCTCAGTATCCCCACTTTAGGCCGAAAACAAGTCCAGAGTTGTCGGATGACGTCATCATCTAGAACATTCTACTGCGCAGTTAAAAAATCTTACTACGCAGTTAGAAATAGAACAAAGGAAAAAAAACAGTTCAGACTTGCCTGACGACGTCATCATCAGCAAAAAAAAGGGGAGAGAAACTATACCACTAGATGGCATGCTTTTGCATGCTTCTCGCATGTACCCTTACATACCCCAGTTTCAATATATAAAACTTCAAATCATACATTTACGCGTACATATTGCATTAATCAGAGTAGGCAACGCTAGTGTTAGCTCTGGGGTTAAGCACAAACATGAGGCCAGAACCTGTAACCTGATAGGCAATCTGAAAACTCATTCTGGTCATTAATGAAATTGTACATAATTTCACATAAATTGTACATGATTTTACATAAATTGTACATTATTAAAAATTATATATATATATATATATATATTTTTTTTCAAAATTTCCCGCGCCAAATATACACAAGGCGCCGCCTACCATAACACGAGCTCAAAATGGCGGAATGAGCTCAAAAGGGTCTTAGATAAGCTCAAAAATGAGCTCAGACGGAAAAAAGACTGCCAAATAAGGTCAATTATCATCAAAATGATGTCACAAAGGCCCCAGATAAACACAATTAGCGTCAAAATGGTGTCAAGAAGGCCTCATATAAGCACACCAACAGCCGACACCTTATCATCAATCGTCAACTTGCCGTCCGTCGGTACAACAGATCATGTTCATCTTGCCCCAAATGATCCAGAACCTTCCTTGTCTATCTACTTTTGCATTTAAAAATTATTTGAAATTTTCAAAAGTAAAAATTTTTTTTTATTAATATTATGTTTAGTTTTCCCAGCGTGTTCCCAATTCTTTCTCAATTGAATAAGACCAACAGCTGGTTATTAATTTTGACGTTGGGTCATCCCAACAAGTTTCCAAAAATATCCCAATCGAGCATACCCATTGTCAAGTCATTAATTTCAGCATTGGGTTTTCCCAACAGGTTCCCAATTATTTCCCAATCGGGTAAGCCCAACAGCAAATTATTAATTTTGACGTTGAGTCGCCTCAACATGTTCTCAATTCTATCCCAATAGGGTGAGCCCAATCGAAATTTTTTATTTTAATGTTGGGCTTACCCGATATGTTCCCAATCATATCCAAATAGGGATAACCCTATCGGGCTTGCCCCATCAATACCTAATGAGGTTTTAAAGTATGTTTGGGGATAATTTCTAGTCGGGTAACTATGTTGATTTAATTTAGACATTAAATAGTATTTTGAACATTTCAATGTTTTTATGATTATTAATCGTAATGATATGTATCATAACAAGTAATTAAGCAATATTTACATATGATGAGTTATAAAGAACCTTTAACACTAATTTTTATATGACCTTTATAAGATGCTTCATGGTTTGATATTGATGTTTTGTAATATCCAGCTTGCCGTATATACCAACGGAGCTTTTTTGCCGCACTCACTGTAAAGTACAGTGTTAACAATTTTAAGGGCAGCAACTTCAGCTGACACCTCGTTATACGCCGCCAACGTTTCATCCAATCAGAGAATTTCACTTGACTATATTCTGAATTCGTCCAACTATATATCCTGAATCATTCCCTTCAGAATTGTGAACTGAAGTAATATAAATAATGAACATCCAGATGCGGCAGCCTTTGACGCTTTAGAAGTACATGAATCTTCCTCACAAGCCCGCGTAAATTATAAACTGTGTGACGTTTAGACAACATTATTTTCCTATTTTCTATTTCTCGTCCCGTAAAAAATGGAACTTTTATGGCCATACAAGACCGTATATAATTCAAAGATGGGCATATATGTATTATATATGGATCATATATAAGCATATATGGAACATATATAGACATATATGGGTCATATATGACCATACATGGGCATACGAACGTTTTTATAAAGTTATACATGGCTATATATGAATCATATATGGCAATCCATACTTATGTATGGCTATAAAAGACCATGTATGTCTGTGATTAATGAAATATATATGGTCATATATGGCCATATATAGTTTATACGTGGGCATATATGAAGCATACATGAAATACCAACGTTTTAATAAAGTTACGCATGACCATATATGAATCATGTAAGACCATATATAGCCATACATAGTTACGTATGACTATACATGACCATGAAAGCCTGTAATTAATAAAATATTTATCGTCATATATGGTCATATATAGTTCATGCATGGGCACATATGGATCATATATGACTAAATATGCACATATATGCTACGGGCCCATAGAGCTGAATATGAATAAACATTTATAACCTGGAAAATCCAGCACATTAGATTATTTATAATATTAAGAACCATCATCTATTTTTCGGCTTACGTCTTTACCTTTCAATCAAGAGTCACAAGGAGCCGTTGACGTGAAATCTAGTCCACACGTCATGAAGGTTTACGTCTAAAGTAAGTAGTGAGTCTCAAAGGTTAGGTGGAATTATCAAATTCTTCATACGTTGAAAATACGATTTCTGTATCGAATACACTGAGAGGCCCATGCGGGGTTAATCGCTCGAGTTCTCACAATAAGAATGAAACCGAGAAATAAGCCGGGAAAAAATAATCAGATTTGATCAGACATGAGCAGGCATAAGTCTTCAGGCCTAATCAGACATAAAAAATGAACGGGCATGATCAGACTTGATCAGGTCTGTTCATGATTGTTCATGCTCACCCGAGTAAAAAAAATTATGTATGAAGAATGTCCCTACATGATTATATATAACTATGTACACTAACGCAAAAAATTAAGGGAACAGAAAAATTCTATAAATTTTTTAGTAATTTTTGCAAGGCTGTAACTTGGTGAAAAATAATCTTATAAAAATTGTTAAAAAATCATTTTATAGCTTGAAATCTCATTCAGTTCATTTACGACAAAATTTTTTAAGAGCTAGGGATATTGCGCAAATATGAAAAATCCTGCAAGACAAAAAATTTCCAAATTTTATTTATTTCAAATTGCTCTCGGACCGCAGAAATTTTTTTCGGCTAAACTAATGCATAGGTCATTTAGAAAATTCATTCAGCTTTAATTCAGTTTTTTTTTAACTTTGTAAGACAATTTTTTGCAAAAATATCAGCCTACAAACTAAAAAGGATCCTTTTTGCTTTGATTATCGATATCTCAGTTACTAATAATCGTACAGTTAATTGAAGGGTAGTGTCAAAAATTTGAATAAATCTCCTACAAGATAGAAAACAAAAATTTCGAACGCAAAAAAAGTTCGTTTTTTTTTTCCTTTTTTCGACATTTTATGGAAATTTTTTTTTCTCTTCTCACATTTACTGAGTAATCAATGCAAAAATGGAAGAAAAGTAAAAAAAAAAATACGGGCGTCGGTTGGCCCTGCGGGCTAGCTCCAAAACTTTCCGTTGTTTTCGAGCTCAAGGAGCTCGAAAATATCAATGTGACTATATTTTCGAGCTCTTCGAGCTCGAAAATCTTATTGCATGCAGTTGTTTTTTTATGAGCTTTTCAAACTCCAACAAGTTACGCTTTATGCTAAAGTTTAAAAGTTTACGAATCGAAAATCATTAATGAACAAGCGGTTTTTAAATTTGGATTTCCGATTATGTTCAATAAACTAAATTTATTGAGGCAGAAATCAATGTCAGTGATCGAAATTAAGATTTAAATGAGTTTTGGCTTAGGTCAGAGCAATAATATGTAAAATATCCGAGAAAATGATTAAAAACTGTGTTTTTTCGATTTTTTCGTTGATTATATGGTTTAAACTAACGAACAAGTTTGATGGCATGATATGATGATTAAAAGAAGCCATAAAGAAAAAAAGTTTGTAAGATTTTAAACACATTTTAGTACAGTACATTTTGATTTATCTGGAAAAAGTCGGTCTGTCAGTTGACCCTGTGGGCCAGCCCCAAAACTTCCTGCCCATTTCAAGCTCCTTGAATTCGAAAAATTGTTGTGGATACATTTTAGAGCTCTTCGAACGCGAAAATATTTTTGTATGCTTTTGTTTTCGAAAAATAATGTTTTTTACCATTTTTTCTACAACGATATTTCTCGTACGAATTCACCGATTGAGACAGTTGAGCTGGCAATCGACGCGTTTTATTGAGTTCTAGAGCTGATAAAATTTTAAAATTGATTTATTAATACGTTTTTGAAAAATTTCAAAAAAACTAAAAAAAAAAATTTTTCTGAATTCTTTCGTTAAAGGATTCTTTTGAACAAATGAACCGATTTCGATGGTTGAGGTGGCATGCGAGGTGGCTTACATAGTTTTAGAGCTGATTAGATTTTGGAATCCATCCATTGAGCGAATGAAAAGTTATTAAAAAAAAACAATTTTGACACAATTTTATTTTTGAAATATCTTCGAACGCACCTTACCAATTAAGCTTAAATTTTTAGTGCTTATAGTATTTAAAAAGCCGCGTCGAATGACACCTCGACGATTGAAATTGGTTCATCCGTTCAAAAGTTACAGAATATTTACATACGTACGTACGTACGTACATACATGCATACATACACTCGGACATCATCTTGAATTTGATCAGAATAGCTTCCTAGAACCTCAAAACGTAGGAATCTGTTAGAATTTCGATTTTCAAAAATCGGGATTAAACCAATAACTTCCCGAATTTTAGAAAATTTGCAATTTTCTCAGCAGGAAGTTAAAAATAACATAGAATATTATTTTTTTTAACGTTTCAACGCTGATATCTTTTGAACTAATCAACCGATTTTGACGTTTGAGTTGGCAATAGGCACGTTTTATTGAATTCTAGAGCTGATTAAAATTTGAAAGCAATTGATTTAACCGTCTTGAAGATATTTGAAAAAAACCATTTTTTACCATTTCTTTCTCCAACGATATCTCTCAACAAATTAACCGATTGAGAAGGTTGAGGTGGTATTCGACGCGTTTCATTGAGTTCTAGAGCTGATTAGATTTTTGCATCTATTGTTTAATTTAGTTCTGAGAAATCAATAAAAAACTCAAAGAAATAATTTTTCTAACTTCCCGTTAAGAAAATTATTAATTTTCAAAAACTCGGGAAGTTATTAGTTTCACCCCGATTTTCGAGAATCGAGTTATCATCAGATGTCGACGTTTTTAGTTCCTAGGAAGCTTTTCTGACTATTTTCAGAAGGATGTCCGAGTGTCCGTAAGTGTGTGTGTATGGATGTAAACTTTTAATATCTTTTTAATGAACTGACTGATTAACATGTTTGAGGTGGCAATCAAAAGAGTTTGTTGGCCGTCAATTTTTCTGAAAATTTCAAATTGATCGATCAAATGGACTCTAAGAAATGAAAGAAAAACAAAAAAAAAATTTTTATTTCAGTTTTTTTCAAATTTTTCAGAAATGGCTGGACCGATCAATTCCAAAATCTAATCAGCACAAGAATTCAATAGAACGCGTCGATTGCTGCCTCAACCATCTCAATCGGTTAATTCGTTTGTAAAATATCGTGGGAGAAAGAAATGCTAAAAAACGGTTTTTTCTTAAAACGATAGCACACAACAGTATTTTCGAGCTCCTTGGGCTCGAAAATGTATTCGCAACAATGTTTTCGAGCTCAAGGAGCTGAGGGAAGTTTTGGGGCTGGCCCGCAGGGTCAAACGATAGACCGACTTTTTTTTTGTAATTTGCCAATTTTTTCGAGTCTACTTGATCAAAAGATCTGAAATTTTTAGGAAAGTTGATGGCCAACAAGCTCTTTCTATTGCTGCCTTAAACAGTTAAATCCATTCATTAGTTAAAAATTTATAGACCATTCACACACATACATACACACACACATACATACATACATACAGACACTCGGACATCATTCTGAAAATAGTGAGAATAGCTTCCTAGGACCTCAAAACATCGACACCTGATGAAAACTCGATTTTCGAAAATCGGGGTGAAAACAATAACTTCCCGAAATTTTCGAAAATCATCGATTTTCTAGGCGGAAAGTTGAAAATTATATTTTCATTTTGACGATGCTTACACAATTAAAGGAACAAAACTTGTTCCTTTAGTTGTTTAGTTAAAATTTGATCGATTACCCCCAAAAAATGGTTCGATATATCGATTTAATAATTGACAGGGTTTTTGAGGGTACATTGAGCTAAAAAATTACTTGGTTACGTTAGTATTTTCATCGATATTAACAAAGTAGTGGTTGATTTACTAAAAAACCAAAAAAGTCAATTTTTTTGTCATTACTTTTAATGGATGTTAAAAATGAAAATGAATTTGTTTTTTAAAAAATGATGAACGTTCTTGTAGGAAATTGATTCAAGTTTTTAACACCGATTTACTCTGTGATTATTGGTAACTGAGATATCAATGATCAAAGCGAAAAGGATCTTTTTTTGATTGTAGGCTGATATCTCTGCAACAATTGTCCTACAAGGTTTAATAAAAACCGAATTAAAGCTGAATGAATTTGCTAAATGATTTATGCATTTGTTTAACTGAAAAAAAATTTTCGCGGTCCGTGGGCTCTGAAATTCAAAAAAAAAATAAATAGAAATTTTTCGTCTCGGGATACTTCTCATGTTTACGCAATAGCCCTACGGCTCTAAACAAATTTTAACAAAAATGCACTGAAACTAGAGATTTCAAGCTATAAAAGACGTTTTATAAAATCTCGACACGATTAGTTTTTACAAAGTTACAGTCTTGCAAAAATCGCTAAAATATTCATATAATTTTTCTGTTCCTGTAATTTTTTGCGTGGGTGTATAACTGTTAGGGTGGGCCAAAAATCCGCTTTATTAGAATTTCGTTTAGTAATAGCAACCATATTGTTTATTGAGTTCTAAAAAAATTTTGTGTGAAAAGAAAACATTTTTGGGCGACATCTCAGGCTTGCCCATTGCAGTCAAAGATAAAAATGCTCAAAATTTTTTTTCATCAAGTTATTTTAATCGGAAATTTTATACTCTACAAAAAAGTTCCTTACAAAAAATTACGTAGGACCCATAGTTTTAGAGATAATCCCAATTTTAGTATCAAAATGGTAGATTTTCGCCATTCAAATAATCTTGTTAGTTTGAAATCTATTTATAAGTTCTCCATTCGACAGGAAATTAAATTTTCTATCAAAATTTTTCTTTGTTAAATTTTTTACGAGTGATAATTATTAAAATTATTCCAATTTTCTTCCAAAAAGTGGCATTTTCGACAGTAAATGAATTATATCTTGGTATAAAATGATTAATAAATCAATTATTGTCAGCAAAATTTAATTTTTTACAAAAAAGTTCTCATATTAAATCACGTGCCTTTAATTTTTTTTATAATAATTACAAATTTCCGATAAAAATCAGTTTTCTAATTAGAGTCAAATGCATAATATTTTTCTATGGAAATTCATAAGAGCACTCAACAATTCAGGATAGGAAGTAGTAAGATAGTGAATTAAAAAAAAATGAGTGGAAGATTATGATAAATACATTGGTTTTTACTTTTAATTCATATTTTTACAGAATTTAAACATTAAATTGATTTTTACTCTATTTGAAACTTCTGTCATAAGCTTAACCGTACGTTCTACGGCTTGTGTATGACAAGGAAAATTTTGAAATTCCCATATACTTATTAACGAATGTTTGTATCATCATCAACTAACATCGCAAGAAGTAAATTTTCCGGAAATGCAATAAAGGCATTCCTTGAGACACAATCAGTAATAATTTTTTTTTTCAACTTTAGGCATATAACGAGATCTCTTGAGCAATTCAAAAAAATGTTTCGCACCATGATCAATTGTACTATTTGATTTGATCGAAAACCAAACAGGTACATGAACTTTAAGAATATAGACAACTTATTTTTTTAATTTTGGGTCACGTTTTGTAGTAGAAATATACAATCTCAAAATTCTATTTGCAGTTGTTAACCACCTGGCATGACATAGAGAACTAGGGTTTTTATTTTGTAAATCATCTGAACATTTACTTATTTTAATAGCTGTAGCAATTGCTAATAAATATTTTGGATCGTTACTCAAATCAGAAATTGAAACAGACGGTAAATCACAATCCACAACGTTATATTTTACAATGGTACGTTTCTCACACGCTAAAAGATTCTTTCTTATAGGTCCTTTATAAGAGTTAGGCTCAGATGTTGTGCCTTCGAGAAATTGAAAAAAATGTTTCAACGGTAACTCATTCAAGTGTAATAAACAAACTACCCACTGGAGAGGCCAATCGCATTTTTCCTCAAGACGTCAAATTATCCCACCCTTCCACCCAGTGTTCACAGGACATCCATCGCAACCGATTATATTAATATCTTTCTTAGACTGCGGATAGTTTTTTAACAGAAAGTCAAAAATACACTCAGCAATATCTTCGGATGTTCCAGAAGTGGGAGTAACGTGGCCGATATAATTCGAGTTTGGTTCACTGATAAAAGATATATGCTCTTCTTTGATTAATTGGCGGAAATATTTAGTACCTTTTTTCACTTGAACAGCAGTATCATCTGTCCTACCATCGAAATAAACACTTTCAAACCGAGTATAATTTTCTGCAAGTTTTAAAGCTTCTGAATTTTAGATTTTTCTCTCATGATTTTATTTTTATCTGTAATCAAATTCTGATTAGTTTTAGTGATCAGTCCTATGTCTAATAGAATCGATGTTACAACGGCTGCAGTTGCGCGAGCACTAAAGTTATACCTTTGGCTTGTAAGAGCAGTTTCTTTGAATTCAATTGTATTTTGACTTTGAACGAGATTAAAATCCATTTTTCTTCTTTGTCTGTAGCTTAGTTCATACAATGAAACTGTTTTCGACGAAGTACTGTTAATAGAAGAAATCGATTTTTGAGATAAATTTATTTCACTGAATGATGAATTAGAAAATAAGTCTGAAGATACCAAATTGTGGTTTAAATCTGAGATACTACGAGGTAAACGTTCTGTATATCCATCATTCGGCTCTGGGATGTTCGAAAATTGTTGAGAGATTTTTCGTAAGCGTGTAGTTCTCTGATCAACGAGAAATTCATGTTGAGTGACAGGTATTTTTTTTTTTCTGGACAATTGCAGATACTGAATTTAATACAATTACAAGAGCTTACATCGAATTGTTCTTTTGAATCAGTCCTGTAATCATTAATTTTTAGCTGTCCAGATGAGGAAGAATGGCGATTATTACTCACTATTTTTTTAGCTTTCAAATGTTTTTCATGTTGAGCAATTATTAATTGGATAATTTGTTTTGTTGAAACTGTTGGGACAGAAATCATAGAGACTAACTTCTTTACGTCTGTAGCTACAATACTTGCAATTTCAGAAAGTGATGTAAAGTAAGGTAATTGCAATACCTCACAATGTCTTTCTTGCTTGGAAGATGATCCTTGGGTAATTTCTCTGGCTCTTCAAGTATAAAACACGCTGACATTTTGAGAAAGTGCTTTGTACTACTGTTAATTAAATCAGTATGGAGAAATAACATTAGAAATTTGCAGCCGATATTCAAATTGACAATTAAGAAATTCCATAAAGTATACTTACAAAACAACAAGAAAATAATAATAATGTGATGACAGTTATTTTCTTAACGTATGTCCGAATTTAAGTAAACTATTGAACTGAACACAAAATGTCAGGAAACTTTTTTTAAGGTTATGTATTGTAATAAAAAGTATTTGAAGATAAAAAGGAAATTTCTAGGACAATATAGAACGCCATCTGTTGGAAATCGCTAAGACAAACGGATTGCTCTCTTCGCAGAAGTCTACTTGAGCGCTAGTAGTGGATGTACCGTGAACGAAACGTTGAAAAATGTTATACTCATTCTTATCGGAAATTTGTAATTACTATGAAAAATATTAAAGACACGTAATTCAATATAAGAACTTTTTTTGTAAAAAATTAAATTTTGTAGACAATAATGGATTTATTAATCATTTTATACCAAGATATAATTCATTTACTGTCGAAAATGCTACTTTTTGAACGAAAATTGGAATAATTTTAGTAATTATCACTCGTAAAAAATTTAACAAAGAAACATTTTGATAGAAAATTTAATTTTCTTTCAAATGGAGAACTTATAAATAGATTCCGAACCCACTCTAATAACTATATACACTCCTGACTAGAAATTTTTAGGTGCACCCACTTAGGAACCAATTGGGTTGCCCAATGGCGACCCTACATTGGGATGTAACGCAGAAACGTACTTGGGTCCTGATCGGGCAATTCCTATAGGTTCCCAATTGGGTAAGACCTACGTATTCACAAACGTACGATCCGTATTAAAAAAAATATTAAATTTCGAAAAAAAAAAAAAATAATTTTAAGTAGATCCAAAATGTAATCTATTGTATTAGGAGCGTTATTTAGAGGCATTATGTATGATTTTGATTGATGAAAAAATCCCGATAACTATTGGGCTCGAACCTGCATCCTTTAGATCTAAAGTCTTTGATACTATCCACTGCGCTGACCCACGTATGCGATCGAGTGAGTGTAAATAGTATATTTATCATAATACCAAAGAATAACTTGAAGATATAATAAATTCGTGATGCAATAATCGACGTACTCTTTGTATAAATACACTATTACTTTGTACTTTGTTTAATTTTTAACCAGTAAACAAAATATTAATTTAAAAAAATTAAAAAATTTCACAGTCAAATGGATAACCAAATTACAATCTCAGGGTACTTCAAGTGAATCAAGAAAAAATCAATTTAATCAAAATTGTCGTCAATCAAAATTATAGCGTACAAAACAAATTTGTTTTATTATTAAATTTTCGAAAGAAAAATTTTCAACAACAAATTTTGAGCCTTGTAGATTGTATATGAATCATGAAAGTTATTTAAATAATAATAATTTTTGCATTGGGCTATCCGAACAAGTTCCTAATTGGATCTCGATGTGGCAAAACCAATACAAGTTATTTTTACATTTGGACATCCCAATGAGTTCCCACTTAGGTCCCACTCAGGAAAAATTGATGTTGGGTAGGTAATTTTTGTATTGGGATAACCCAATAAGTTCCCGATCGGGTTCCGACTGAAATAGACCTACTGAACATGCCACAACGATTCTTAATTGGGACCCAATTTATGTATTGGGACAATTTCTAGTTAGGCTGCGCTGATGCACGTATGCGATTGCGTGAGTGTAAATAACTAGGTATGAACAATTATCAATAAAAATATAATTGATACATGATTATATCTGAGCAGATATAAAAAAATCTGATTATATTGTGTTGTATTTAGTTCAGATATTGTTATATCTGATCTGATCTTACGAGATATGCGCAGATCGGATTAGATATAATCACGTCTGATATTGAATCTATCCCGGATCTAATTATACCTGATTAGATCTGACCGGATACAACCGGTGGTTGGCCAGATATAATGAAATCTAATCAGATCTAAATCGATGCTCATTTTCCCCGGGTATGAATATGTATAAGTTTATAGATATAAAGCCTTGATTAAATATATCTTATGATTTCTATTTTAATTTATGTATAAAACTAAACTCATTATTTGATGCATTATTTATGTAGGATGTATCAATTTGATCATTTGAGTTATGCCATAGATTATTTGTTCGTATAGGTGTACAGCAGGCTAGAGGAGCAGACGACAATCCAGCGATATTCAAGGTTAAGCAGCATTGACATAAAACATCAATTAGGTTGGTGACCCCTTAGTAAAATAGCAGTTATTAAATGGATAATGTTTTTTAACATCATTAATATTCATATTAATTAAGACAATAAATACCAATTCAATTACTTAATTAATAGTTTACAGATATTTTAAATGAGATTTTATGAATGACTATATTCGTTCATGCATGATTATATATAATTATCCTTCCGTCACACGCGCTATTGAGGGAATCCCTGCATAGTGACTTTTACTTAAAATAATACAAAAACGATCAGAAATATTGTTACGAATTTTTCAAACTTTGTTAATTAATAATCTAAAAAAACTCTCAGCCCCGAATTTTTTATTTATTTTGCTTAAAAGTTTTATTAATTAATTTTAATTAACGTTGAATCTTGAAATTGCAGCTTTTTTCCGCAAGCGCGTGTACTCTTGATATAAAAATTTTACTTGCGATGTTGCCAGATTTTTCGATACTGTCTACAGACCTTGCGCAGTAACTCCGTGTACAATACCTATGGGTAAATGTTAAATATACACGATTTACCCAAGCCCACTTCGACATCTTATTATTTTCTACTTATTATATTTTTGTATTTGTCGCCTAATGCGACATTCATGGTATTATTATTATTATTTAGTTGACGTCGGTCTACGCGTCGATTGCCGGCGCACACGCACATTATCTTTCTCCCGCTATAGTTCGCTCATGTGTTGTGCTGCTTAGCAGTATTTTTTTGCTACTACATTGTTACTCAAGATACTTTTGTGTTTTACATATTATAATAGATACTATATTGATATTAAAGATTATCAGTAGATAATTGATTATAATTAGAAGTTAATGAAGATTAGTTTGATTTTGATTAAAGAGTGTGTTGAATTTAATTCACTTCCTAACAGTAAATAACATACATAAATATATCTATATATCGTCTAGTTGTTTACGGATTATTAATTATATTAATTGATTGCACTAATTGAAGTCAATAAAATTACAAAAAATATTACAAATCTAATATAAATTTATTCCAAGTATTAAATATTCATCATGTAAAGTATTTCACTAGAAGTATTGATAACAAGTAGGTTATGTACAGGCACGTGTCGATAAATTATTTTTTATTCAATCATGTAATTAAGTATAATTAATTAAATAAATTAACGGTCTGAATAGACTTTTGATTAATCAATAATTCACATAAATAAATAAATTCAAATATAAATTTTTCCAGCTAAATCTTATGTCATCAACTAAAACATCAACAAGTAATTGGTTTCAGCAAGAAATCGAAAATGATGAAATCACGGGTGGTCCCTCAGCTATTTTTCTGATAGTGATGTTTCAGATGCTGAATATGAAATTTCAGATCTCGCTAGTGATACTGAAGAATCTGGTGATTCAGACGATGGGACTAGCTTAAATAAAGCAAACTGAAAAATTATTATGTAGGAAAAAATGAAACTACAAGATGGATGAAAAAACCTTTTTCAAAATTGAAGGCAACAAATCCCAATCATATTTCCAAAGTTAAAAAACCAGCTGAAAAATGTAATTTACCAATCAAATGCTGGGAACTCTTTTTTGATAAACAAATGATTAAAGACATAGTCAATTTTACAAACATAAAATTATTAAGTCAACAACCCAAATTTCAACGAGCTAGAGACTGTGCTACGACTGATGTTACAGAAATTCGTGCGTTATTTGGGCTGTTATATCTTGCTGGAGCACTTAAAATGTCTCGAGTGAATCTTAAAGATATTTGGGCTACAGACGGTACATCTCCTGATTATTTTCGCTGCACGATGAGTTTCAATCGCTTTAATTTATTACTTCGAGCACTACGATTTGATGATGTAAATACTCGAAAACAACGAGCATCACTTGATAAATTTGCACCCATTCGGGAAGTTTGGAAAAAATTTAACACATCATGTCAAGATAATTATACTCCAGGTCAGGTGTTAACTGTTAACGACATGATGTCAGCGTTTCGGAGTCGATGTAGCTTCAAACAGTACATGCCTAAAAAACCTGATAAATATGGATTAAAAACATGGGCTCTTGTTGACTCAGAAAGTTTTTACGTGACTAAAATGGAGATGTATCTTGAAAAACAGCAAAATAAAACAAATAATAAACCGGCCAATGTCATTAAACGTATTGCTGATTCTGTATTAAACACTGGTCGAACTTTAGTAATGAACAATTGGTTTACTTCAGTACCTCTTATTCAAGAACTAAAAAATCATTATAATACAATTGTCGTGGGTACTGTTCGTAAAAATAAAACAGAACTACCTCCAGATTTAGTAGTTACTAAAAAAAAAGAGCAATTTACAGTAGTTTGTTTGGATTTCAAAAAGATGTTATGCTTGTGTCCTTTGTACCCAGGAATAATAAAAATGTTTTTACTTCATCGTTACATTCTTTAGAAATTATAGATCCTGATACCGGTGATAGAAAAAAACCTCAAATCATTATGTATTACAACAAATATAATGGTGGTGTTGACACGGTTGATAAGCTGAAATCAGTGTACAGTGTATCAAGGAATAGTAATCGGTGGTCTTCGACGACATTTTTTACGTTGATGAGTATTGCTACGATTAACAGTCAAATTATTTATAATAAAAATACTAAGCATAATCTGAAAAGATCTGCACTTTTCAAGACTATTGCCCGAGAGTTAACTGCACCTTTGTTTAAGCAACGAGCCAATTTGTCAACATTACCAGTAGATCTTCGTTCACGTATTAATACTTATTCTGACAAGCTATCAAAAGATGATATTAGCTACGAAATAGCTGGTATTTGTTATCTGTGCCCTTGGCGTAAAAATAAAATATCTAAAACTCAGTGTGCAGGTTGTTTTAAAACAATTTGCAGAAAATACACAAAAGCCATTTGTATCAAATGTCATGATTATGATAATGATTATGGATACTCCGAGGAGTAGTGAATCATTTGAAGCATTATTTTTCAAATTTAATATTATTTTTTTCTCGAACTAAATATGATTTAATTGTCGATATCTCGAGATTTCACAAAAGTTTCTGAATTTAAAAATTCATTAAATATTTAAAAAATAATGTCTTATGTTAAATCTAAATTTTGGAGTGCCATCTGGGCTGCGAAAGTGTGTGGATGTAATATGGTTGCTCTCATCTCTTTCACAAATAAAAAACAACAGTGCTTGTATTTTTATGCCCCAGTGTTGATTATCAGATCTGCTTAAGCACTGCGCAGCGATACAAATATAAATAATAGTGTTCCAATAAATAATTACTGTGAATATTGTATCTATCTTGAAGATACTGAGTCTGTAGGTTAAGTTTTATGTCGCAAGGAATGACTCGTTGCTTGCTCTTCCAATGTCTAACAACGACATCTCTAAGTCCACACGTGAAGCTCTTGAACCTATAATCAAGCCGCCGAAATTAAAGTTATCTACAATTACCACCCCGCAAAATTCAAATGAAAAAACCAAGAAAGGACGCCCATCTAACATTGAGCGCTTGCGTACCACCAGGTCGTCTTCCTGTCCTTCAATACTTGATTTTATCGAGAACACAAGAAAGCGTGGTCGCGACGAATCGCAACAAAACCTCCCTGAAGACAGGCCGGCCAAAATTCCGTCCAATCCCTGCTTACCACCTCAAATAGCTATCTCCAATGAGGAAGCAGAAATGGAGGAAATCCTAGAAGAAATCAAAGCTCTCCGAAAAGAACAAAATATCAAGCACCAGGAACTCACTATGAAGATCGAACAAAACTTTACGGCTTTTACAGCGGCCTGCTCTGGTATTACAGAAAGCCTAAACAAGCTCAAGGAGGAATACCAGCAATCCAGAGCTAGTCACGAAGCCAGAATCACTGCACTGGAGACAAATTCAATCAAAAAATCCCAGATAGAACATCTGCAAGAACTCTCAACCATCCTAGAATCGAAGGCGAAGAATCTACTGACAGGTAATCAAGATGAGATTAACAAGAAACTTGAGGGCATGGCGCTGAAACTAGAATACCTAGAGAAAGAACGTAAGAGGAATAATATTTCAATTACTGGTCTTACGCTGCCAGCTACTAACCAGGTCACCTTTGTACATGACTTTCTTAAAGATAAATTTAACATAGATTGTGATACTGGCGCAATCAATATATTCACAAAGCGAATCATTGTCGACCTGAAAAACTCAGACCTAAAATCCGTTGTCATGAAAAATAAAAAAAAAATATTGTATGGTACAAAAGTCTACATTCACCCGGACCGAACCCATAAAGAATCTCAGGAAGACTGGCAACTCAGAAATGCCAAAAAAAAGTTCGAGAAAGAAGGCAAAAAGGTATTGCGAAGTCGCAACACTCTAACTGTTAATGGCACAGTGTACCAATGGTGTAGCGAAGATAATAAACTTGTCACACGTGTCAACAACATTAACGCAAAGAGCTTTTCCAGCGACAAAATGCCGATGGATACCACTTCCCCCCAGGAAAAAAACTAAACAAAACCAACAAGAGCAGTAAGACAATTAGAATAACCTATTGGAACGTGCATGGACTGTCCAACCTAGCGCTCTGTCAATCTATTCACAGCCATGACATAATTTTAATATGAGAAACCTGGTGCTCCAAACAAATCTCTCCGACATACTTACCAAATCACCAGACCTATTGTGCAAATGCTACGAGAGATCATGATGTAGGCCGAGCAAGCGGAGGCCTTCTCACAGCAATCAAGAACCAGTTCACCTCAGAAACTATAGAGGAATCCCCGTGATGGCTATTCAACAAGGTTAAGGCTGCTGACACAACTTTAATAATCGGGTCTGTATATTTTAAAAAAAGTCTGGATCTGGATTATTTACTCGATTTGTTGCAGGATACCCTGGATCACATAAAAGCACAACATCAATTTGAAATATTTGTTCTTGGAGGCGATATGAATGCTAAAGTTGGTCAAGTTGATATTTGGCCTGAAGAAATCTTTGAAGAACTTGCTCTGAACAATGGCATGAGCACAACTGACACAGCTGTTTGCGAAAGAGGCAGAAAACTCACTGAATTTATGGCTGATAATAATTTTGTTCTCATCAATGGTAGAACCATATCAGATTCTCCAGCGCAGCCGACTTTTGATGAAAGAGGCTAATCAATAATTGATCTCGTCTGGGTGGATGCATCTTGTCTGCAATATGTATTAGATCTTGAAGTTCTTATGGAGCCCTCTTTATCTGATCACAGACCAGTATGTCTGTCACTCAACGTTCTATCGAACAGCAACTTTAATAGCTCGTTTACCCCGCTTGGCAAGCCTGTCACAAGTATCAAATGGACAAACAGCTGTGTGAATGAATTCCAACAGTACCTACGATCAGTTGAAACACCCAGTACCAACAGCCTTCAAACCCAACAGTTATATGAGTTATTACACAGCACGTTATTTGAAGCGGCTGACAAGGCGGGTATTTTGATCACAAAAATTCCTTCTGTACAGCAATCTTATCGCCTGAACCCTTGGTTTGACGTTAATTGTAAAGAGGCCAAGAGAAAGCTTCGCAAAGCTCTTCGTACTTACAAGACCTGTCGGTTTTCGACCAATTCCAATACTAATGTAGCAATCTGTAAAAAGACCTATAGAGACATATGTGCTAATAAAAAGAAAACATATATGCAAAACATTAAGGACGCCTTCACCAATCTAACAAATCCAACTAGCTTCTGGGCCGCAGTAAGAAAATTTACGTACAAAAGAAACTTAGGCTCAATAATATCAATCAGCTCCTGGAATGATTTCTTTGCCAACATCTATCACCCACGATGCGATATATACTCCAGACTATCTACTCCTTATAACGAAATGCTAGACTCCGAAATCTCGTTTGACGAGCTAGATGAAGTTCTATCCTCCCTGAAACATGCTAAGGCTCCTGGACCTGATCTTCTGACGAACGAGGTATTCCAAAACCTCACTGGGCCATGGAGGAACCTATTAAGGGATCCATTCAACAGAATTCTCGATTCAGAAACTGTCCCGAACAACTGGGCTAACGCGCTAATGTCCATGATTTTCAAAAAAGGAGACAGAACCGATCCTGCTAACTACCGGGGTATTGCCCTAGTCAATGCTGTAACTAAAATATTCACACTAATCTTAAAAAAAAGATTTGTTAAATGGATGGACTCTGAAAAAATTCTTCCAGAATCACAACTAGGATTTAGAAAAGGTCGCAGCTGTACGGATGCAGTTTTCATTCTAATAAGTGCTCTTTAGCTACAATTTAGGCACCAGGACGGGAGAGAAATCTTTGGTATATCTGTAGACTTTAAAAGGGCTTTTGACTTTGTACCTCACCACCGCCTATGGCAAAAGCTACAAGGAAAAAATGCGAGCAGCAAATTTATAAATATCCTCATTTCTCTGTATGAAACAGCCTCCTTTCAAGTCAAAGCGAACGGTGACCTTTCAGACAAGTTTGATGTAACCAGGGGTGTACTTCAAGGTGAATCAATGAGTGCTGATCTCTTCATCTTCTTTCTCTGGGACTTTGAAGAGTTCTTTCGGAACAGAGGACTTATTGGACTAAACATAGATGGACTGAACGACCTAATCATCTTGCTATATGCAGATGACACCTCCATCTTTGCTCACGCTCATGTGGATCTCTCCAGGAAGCTAAAAGCCCTCCATGACTACTGCTCGTGCAATGGACTTGAAGTTAACCGAAATAAAACCAACATCATCATCTACAAAGCAGCTGGCAGACTTAAGCAAATTCCTGAATCCTTTAGAGCCTACAATGGATTTCCTTTAGATGTTGTCAACAAGCTGGACTTTCTGGGTGTTAAAATCTCATCATCAACCCTAGGACTTGCCGCGCTCAACACAGCTATACTGAAAGCAAAAAGCGCTACTGGTCTTGCTATCTCGATACTCTCTAAGGCCAAATATGACTCCTGGGATGCTTATAATAAACTATTCGAAAGTCTAGTTGCTTCGGTACTCTTGTATGCCTTTCCTGCATGGGGTCTTAGATACCGCAACTCACTTGAAACTGCACAGTGTTTCTACTATAAGAAGCTACTACGCCTTCCTCGTAACACCGCTGATTGGGCAATTAGACCAACCTGACACCGCTGGCCTGGAAGGCAATGAACATACTTTGGACTTGGCTCATTAAGAAATTACGCTCAGATGACTCTAACTTGGTCAAAATATGCCTGCGTAGGACTTTTAATTTTACAATGGAATTACAGCATACCTCTAAGTTCAACTGGGCTTCACAATGAAGAGAATTCCTAATGGAATGTGACCAGCTGGATCTATTTTATACACTTGACCCAGACATCTGGGAGTCCAGGACAGAAGAAATATTCAATAGATACAGGGCCACCTTAAGGAACAAGGACTTCGAATCCTATAGACAATCAACGTATGCTCAGCTAATAATTCCTAGATCTCCGCAAGACCGTGAACCGACCTATCTCCTGGCAAGATACTCTATCTCGATTAAGCGTGTCTTTGCACAACTGAGACTTGCAAACAGGTTCATTTGTCATCTGTCGCTTCTCAACACGTCATGCAAACTAGATCCTGACAACACTTGCCCTCTTTGTAACCTGCAGGAACCTGACAACATTGAACATTTCTTGATGAAGTGCGCGCTGTTTACACCTTACAGAAACCACTACCTGAGCCAGCTAAAGCCTGATGACACCGGTGTATTGTCTCTACTTAATGCGTCAACCGAACAATCAATATTTGCTGTCTATAACTACTCAAGAAAATGTATCCTGCTCCGCAATTGGGCCTTATTGCAATAAATTTTGTCATATATTTAGTTCAATATCAATTTTTCAATCTTAACTTTTAATTCTTAATTTTAATTGTCTATTGCCTTATTTCAATCCTAAACTCTCTTGCTGATTTTCAATGTTAAATAAATTTACTCTAAGTATTACTTTTCAATGTTATATTTTATGTAATGCCTTGGGCACCTCTTGCTAAAAGCTGTATATTTACGCTTAACGCAATAAATTAAAAAAAAAAAAAAATCTAAATTTTAATTTATGAGATTTTATATTTGTGTTAAGAAACAAAAGTTCATATTATAATTTTTAATTTATTATTTGTAAGTGCAATATAACTGTGATACTTAAAATACATTTAAACTGAATAGAGTTTTTTGCAAATAATTATCTGGGACTGATAAATATTCAGTACTAGTCCATTAGTATTACAACGACAATTACTATTGACAAATATATAAATAATAATAATTAATATAATAAGTACTCTAGAAAGGGCTATAACAATATACAATATAAGGCAATGTACGTTTGTGATTGTCAAATGGCTGTTAATTAAAATTACAAAGTGTTAAAACAACTATAGTATTTATAAAACTGCGGAAACTGGTATATTAACAAATAGAACATAACATCGGATTTAAATAATTTTAAATATTAAAGGGTTTTTGTATTTTTATAATAAAAATAATAATGATAAAATAAATTAATTTTTTATTCATTAAATTTAACTTAAAAAAGAAAAAAACATGTTAAGTACATAGCTAATTTGAATTTGACTAGGATACTATTTTACGCGCTTAGAATGGGTCTGGCAATACTGTCAAGCTAAAAAGCATTGCGGCGATTCCCCGCGACGCGTGTAACGACGTCAGGAATTTTAGCGCGTGTGACGGAAGTTATATAGAATCACGTACGAACGAATATGATTATACATAATTAGATCTGGCCAATTTTCAGGCCTAATTAGATATAAGTTATTATATATAATTATATTTGATGAGGCAAATTAATTTTTTCTCGGGACATAATCATACCTGTTTATGCTTAGTCAGACAAGAACAGGCATAGCCATGCATGATCAGGCCTGAAGTATTGAACGCTTCAGAAATGATCATGCATGAGCAGTCATGGACAGGTCTAAACATTTTTTTTTCGGGAACCCTCTAGAAAAATCTCCCTGTTTACTCGCTACCTCCTTCTTGAGGTCCACGTGACCATCCACGAAAATTAATTATTTATTAATAAATTAAATCCACACCTAACACTTTATAACATCAATAGAATCAATTTTTTCTGTATTAATTAAATAAGCGTTAAAATGATCAGAAAAATCAATAGTTTTCTAAAAAGTACAAACAGTAAATGGAATATTCTTATAAAAAAGTAAAGGACTGATCTCAACGAAAATAGGTAATTCGTTATCAGTTCTGATAACAACAAAATAATTAATTTTATATTGATGTCCATAGTTTATAGGATAAATATTTAACATCATAATTAGACCAGTCATTTTACTCGTAAGCTACCTAAAACTCGATGCTATGTAGAATAAAATTTTTTCAAAAATTTCTTAAAATCAAAAGAAGTAATAAAATCAAAAATGTACAAAAATCAGTGAATTGGAAATTTTGTTATGAACAAAACACTAAAAAAAAAATAACAATGTGGATAAGTGTACAGAAATAGATAGGATACAATAAACGATAGGCGTGCGGCACAATAACGTGCCACACGGTAGGCTATTCCGAACACAAGTTTTTTCTGTATCTTTAGACACTACGAAAATCGAGATATTTACCTACACAGTCTATAACGTTAAAGTGGCGCTGCTTTCGCCTGGTAGGCGTGGCTTAAATTCAAATTGCTAAAAACTCCAAGATTACACGAAGAAAAAAGTATAGTAAAAATTACAATAATATAGTGAAATTTATGAACAGATATTAAAAAATACATTTTGTATTGTAATTATTACCAAACATTCAGTAAGACTTACTGTTTAGTAATAACTACATAATACGATATTAAAAATTACTAAGCATAGTGTATTTTTTGCTAAGACAATTGTATTTTTTACTATTTGTATAGTGAATTTTACTATAAGTGGTATTAATGAATACAAATTTAAGAAAGTAAATTTTCTAATACAATATAGGATTTGTTATTATACAAAATATTGAAAATTACTATACGCAATGCTTTTTTTGCTAACACGATTATATTTTTTTACTATCTGTATAGTAAATTCTACTATATATAGATAAAATTAAAAATTTGGAGGGATAGTATATACATTGATAGAAAAAATATCTTGTTTCAAGAAAAATTTATTCTCCAAAATGTGGTTCTTGGTACAAAATTTTTAATTGTTTTAATTCAAAAAATAAGTCTTTGAAACAAAAAATTAAAATTCTCGGATAGAGAAAAGAAATTCTTCGTTTCAGAATTTTATTCTTCGATGAAGTCTTTTTTGTTTCGAACAATATTCTGACATATTTCGCTTAAGAGTTTCTTGCTCTTGGATTAAGATAGGCAAAATGTAGGTTTAAGACATTACCGACTTGTTTCAAGCATGGCGCGATTATTAAATCAAGATATCAATTTACTCAGCTTGAAACAAATCTTTTTTTTATAATATTTATTCAAGCCACAAAAATTACGATAGTTGGATTGTAAATTTTCTGAAATGGTATAGTATATGCCATCTGAAGCGTTTACCTATGAAAGACAAATGTTGTCACAATACCATGATGTGATGCTTGTGTAAGAGTATATATGTATAAACAAATCATGACATCTATTTTGTTCGTATTATTTGTGGTTCAACTATACATATTTATGAATCAGTGCATCTTTATCTCCACTGCAGTGCAGAAATAGAGGTTATTTTTCATGAAATTTTTCGGACAATGATAAATAAAAAATTAAAAAAAAAAACTGTGCTTTCTTCATGACAAACCTACATGAAGTAAGGAATATAATAATTTGGTGGTGTAAGTATAATTATTACTATCCAATTTTTATTAAACTAAATATTCTGTGGGTATATCGTTTGTTTTTAAATTATTTATCTGAACATGAAGTTTATTTTTATAAACAAGTAGTATTATTGTCATAGGATGAATGATTCTAAATAAAGGCATTTTTTTTTTTTTAAATAAATTCAACTCTCCCGATTTTGTTACAGAGTATTATTCATTTGTCGACAATGAATAATTTTATTCGACTTGAAGATGAGGTAAACATTTCAATAACCTCAAATTATGAACATTTAATGTTTTTTTATGAAGTTAGCCGACGCCTAATAATTTTTAAATTTTTTAAAAAATGCTCAATTATGAAATAAAAAATTTTCGAAAAAATTGCACCTATGATTTTTTTAATTTCCTACATGTGCATATTTTGGATATAAAAGAATGAGTTATTTTTAATTAAAAAAGAAACAAGCATAATACTTTTTGAACCTGATGTGATATTATAACTTATAAGTTAAATTAATGAATAATTAATAAATTTTATATACCAAAAAAAAAAATATATTTAAGAAAGTATTAAATAAATGTTTTATTATTATTACTTCAACATGTTTTATTTTTATTTCGACATTGTATTCACCTTCTCAATGTAATTATTAAAAAAAAATACAAAATGATAAATTTTCTTTTTCTTTTATTATAAGTTCTACTTTTTTAAGAAAATAAATTTTACTCGGTTGACTTCTAATTATACTTTTGTATTAAAAAAAATTCTACATTACCGACTCATTCGTTTTACGATAGTTGTATTGTAATTTATATTAACACAACTTGTATAATTTACTCTATAGTATCTGATTTTTTCTTTCTTGTAGTAGTATTAATTATAAAACAAAGTTTACGATAGTCTATTGTAAAAGTTATGATTAAAATTTTATAGTCTAGCGTTACAATACTATATAATGAAAATTGCGATAGTTAAATCATAAAAAATCCGGGAATTTTTTTTCCGTGTAGGAAAGGACTCGTGCGCGGGAGATCAGGGTTCGAATCTCGGTTGAAACAAGTGATTTTTTAAAAAACAAAAATCGACACCAACACTAATACCGACGACATAAATAACACTACACTGATCAAAAGAAACCTTTGAGAAAACTTGGTTTGAGTTGAACCAAATACGCCACGACTTTAAATACGGCGAAACACGCTACGACTTTGGCTGAAAAGCCTCACGTATTTTGAGGGAATTATCTACTCAAATACATGGCGTATTTGTGAACATATCATGTGCATTTGCAATGACTTTACACACTCAATTAAAAAATATATGTAATTGAGTCAACATTCTAGAGACTTAATTCCACCTACTTTTGCTTTTGTTTCTAGAATACTTAAATTTAATGTAAAAATTGATGATATTCTATCTATTTTTTTTTTTTTTAATTTGAGTAAACTTACATTTAGTCGTAAGAATATAATTTTTTTTCAACTCGATTGCTTTATATCTTTCTTCTAAAACACCGTAAATTATACGAATTTCATGTAACGTTACTGCAATTTATTCAAGTTGTCGAGTCATTAATGATCGATCTTGCATCAAAATAATACTTTGTAGAATAGAATTGAACCAGAGTGTATCCAGAAAAAATGAATATTGAAAAAAAAAAAAAAAATTTACCGAAATTTATTATTTTTAGATTATTTAAGAGCATTTATTGAAAACAAAATTTTTTTTTTTTTATTACCTAAAACATACCTTATATTTCTGAATTATAAAGAAAAATTATCCAAGGAAACAAAAATAGACATTGTTGTCACAATGTAATATAGGATATACTATATTACCATCAAACAAGGCACTTGTTACTAGGTCGGACGACAGAGGAGTAGCCGTACCATAACTGTTTCCAAGTATAGAATATAACAACTCTGAAATATATATCTAACCAGGAACAGCACAAGAGGTTGCGTGCGATCTAGTGGTGAGCACTGAACTACTTCTACCGCTGCTTATTCTAGTTCGGTGCCTTATGAAAAACATTTATAAAAAAAATATATTAAAAATACATAAATATACATATATATATATATATATATATATATATATATATATATATATATATATATATATATAAAATATGTATCAAAAATGAATTTTTAATAGCTAACTTTTGGCCAATTTTTGTATATATTTCAAATGTAATTTAAATACTTTCAAAATAAATTTTAAGGCGTATAAAAAATACATGCTTGAAAATATATAAAAATTATAATAATAATATATTTTAAATATATAAAAAAATATAACTATGAAAATATGAAAAAAATATTTTTAATTTAACCAACAACATAAGAAAAAAAATATAAAAAAATTATATATTTTTCATGTATTTGAAATATATTTTCTTTATATTTTCATATGTGTATGTTTCATATATTCTAAGATACAGAGAAAGAGGAAGCAAAATAGAGTACCCCAAAAATCTCATAAATAAACAAAAATTGTATTTTTTTGAACCTTCGAAATTCACTTTTGTAAATGTAATTGACCAATGTTTTGAATTTTTTTTGTTAAACTTTTTCGAAAATCGAAAGTGTTAGTCAAAAAATGTTAATGACTTTTGTTTTATGATAAAAACTATTGAAAAATTTTTAATTTTCCCTTGCATCTAATAATTATGTGAAATTTAATGTTTCTTTATGTAAATTACTTACAAGAAAATTTAATGTAATCAAATTTATTTAATATTTCGAAATTTTTTTTTTCTTTTTACTTTCTTTAGAAGGCACCCTATTTTGCCCGCAAAAATGGAAAATTTTTTTTTTTTAATCGCCTCTGAAAATTTTTTCTAATATTTACTTTGGATATCATTGAAAAAAAAAACTTTACAGAATTCGAATTCTCAATAACTTAGTATTTCCTTAAGTACCTCGTTTTACTCCTTCCATCCTTTTTTTTATATATTTGAGTTACATTTAAAATATGTACAATATATACGAAAATCGGCCAAAAGTTCGCTATTAGAAATGTCTTTTTTACACATATTTTATATATATTTATATAATATTTATGTACTTTTACTGTATTTTTTTTATACTAAAAATATATATTTTAATATATTTTTTTATAAACGTTTTGAACGAGGGATGTTTTGGATAAAAGAAAAAGTGTTTTTTGTATTTTATTCATGCTCTTGAATATTCTAAAAATAATAAATTCCTGTAAAATTTTTTTTTTCAGTGCATTAATTTACTCTGGATACACACAATCAATGATATATTTAACTTCTTCAATTACAAAAGTACATTGCCGGTCGTAAACTAGTAACCATATAAAAATGAAATAAAATTTAGTCAGTGGTACAAGTTCCTTGTGGCCAGAAAGTATCCAATTATTTCAAAGTCATTTGTATTATTATTGAGTAAATCATATGATTGACTCACCACTATAATATATTGAGAAAAATAAAAAGTAAGTTAAGATAATTGCATAAAACTTTCATCAACAGCATTCGCAAAATTGATTGAAAGAAATCAATAATTTCCATCAACTTAAAACAGTATTTTTTTTCAAATTCATAGTTGTTTTTATCACATCCATAGACGACTTTAGCTCCATCTCTTATTTTTTACTGTAATCTCACATTTTGTTTCATCAAATACATCATATTTGACTGAAATATTTCTATAGTAAGCCTAAAACCGTAAAGTCTCTTATTTAAATCTCCCTATGAACTTGTTTCAATTTCCATGTTTTTAAATAAATTGAAATTCAGTTCACTCAAGTTTGGATAGGCCAAGTACGTAGCGTATTTCGGAAGAAAACACGATTTTTATCAGTGTATAAATCATAGGCGTTTCAAGATTACTATCCAAATTTAGTAATGATTCTCATATATTTTAGTAAAATTTACTATATATTTTTCTCCGTGTAAATTCATCAAAAAAAATTAATTTTCTTAATTTTTTAATGCTATTAAATATATATTTATATATTTAAATACGTAAGTAAATAAATACAAGTATATTACAATATATATATTATGTACATAAGTTGACATATTTCATTTATTTGTTTACTTTAAGCAATAAAACTTAAAAAATTTGAATCTCTAATAAGTATTTATTGGGTGTACAAATTAATTCGGTCCGTTTTTTGTTGTTAAAAATATATTTATTTTTAAATCAAAATAAATTAATAGATTAATCAAAGTATTGTCCATCGTTGATTACTACTTTTTCCCATCTCTCAGGCAATTTTCGAATTCCATCTCGAAAAAATGATTCGTCTTTCGAGGCAATCCAACTTCCGATCCAATTTTCTATTTCTGCAAAAGAAGTGAACAGGTGACGTGCCAAGTCGTGCTGCATCTGTCGGAATAACCAGTAATCCGAAGGAGCAAGGTCCGGAGAATACGGCGGGTGTGGTAAAATATCCAACTTGAGTGTTTCTAAATATTTTTTGACGACGTTTGCGACATGAGGTCGAGCGTCGTCGTGCAAAAGAATAACTTTATCATGTCTTTGTTCGTATTCCGGCCGCTTTTCACGTAATGCACGGCTCAATCGAATTAATTGTAACCTATACCGATCGCCCGTAATAGATTCGCCAGGTTGTAGCAACTCATAGTACGCAACACCTTTTTGGTCCCACCAAATACACAGCATGACTTTTGAACTCAAATTTGGCTTTGCTGTTGATGTCGAGGTCGATGGTAACGATTCACCAGGCTTATCGTAGTAGTTTTTCTTCTTGGGATTATCGTAGAATATCCCTTTCTCATCTCCAGTAACAATTCGATATAAAAAACCCTTTCTTTTTTGCCTTTGAATCAACTGCTCGCAAGTGAAAAATCGCTTTTCAACGTCTCTTGGTTTCAATTCATGAGGAACCCAGTGTCCCTGTTTTTGAATCATTCCGATGGACTTTAATCGTACAGAAACTGCTTGTTGAGTCACTCCTAAACTATATGCAAGCTCCTCTTGTGTTTGACTTCGATCTTCATCGAGTAATGCCTCCAATTCTTCGTCCTCGAATTTTTTTGGTTGTCCGGGTCTAGGCTTATCTTCAACGCTGAAATCACCATCCTTAAAACGTCGGAACCATTCTCTTCATGATTTATCAGTTGGAGTATTATCACCATAAACTTCCACAAGCATTCGATGCACTTCCGCTGCAATTTTCTTCCAATTAAAGCAAAAAATTAAAACCTCCCGCAGATGCTGCTTAGTTAACACAAAATTTGACATATTCGAAAAAATTAAAAACAAGTTCTTTTACGAAATTCGAAGTGATGGGAACGGAATGTTATTGACAGATGTCTAACCTCTCTGAAACCACCGAGATCAACTGTCACAATAAAAAATTCATGACAGCCAGAGCGATCTTTTTAAAACGGACCGAACTAATTTGTACACCCAATATTAATATTTATTATGATAAATATAATAATATCAGAATAAATACTAATGAATACTTATTAGAGATTAAAATTTTTTAAGTTTTATTGCTTAAAGTAAACAAATGAATGAAATATGTCAACTTATGTACATAATATACACTTGTATTCATCTACTTACGTATTTAAATATATCAATATTAATTCGATAGTATTAAAAAGTTAAGAAACTTTTACGTTACTGATTTTTGTACATTTTTGATTTTTTTATATTTTTCAATTTTTAGAAATTAAAAAAAATTTAATTTTATATAGCATCCAGTTTTAGGTAGCCTAGGAGTAAAATGACTGGTCTCAATCATTTAAAATTTTATTAATAAATGTAAATGTAGAATTAATCGTATCAATTGATGAATTTCCGACTATTTCATTGTACTTAATTAATTTTCCGGAACCGGTTTTTAATTTAATTCCTGCATTTTTCTGTCAAACTTTCTAGTTTATTTGAAAATAACTCACCCAAACTTGATAATAATTATATTAATTCACCATCAATTGTCTATAAAATGATCAACAACAACACTTCAAAACTTAGTATACAACACAATCACTCACGGAAATAATGACTGTGAATTATTTGAATTCCTTCAAAACTATCTGAATTATTTAGACTCCAACATTTCATAGGCAGCAGCACTGATGTTATGAAATTATTATTTAAGTAAATGGGCGATATCTAAATGATTGATAGTATATTACTCTACAAGGGCAGAAGTTTAACTTTCTGTCCGTGTAGTGTATATTATTTTTCTTTATACCCGGACGAAAGTACGTTGACAAATTGAAGATGTATAAATTATATAAGTACGTTTTATCATGTATTCCCATGCAGGAGCTGCCAGAGTTGAACGATGGGGCCCTACTTGGCCCAGCACTGGGAAACCTAGTTTTGGCACACCTATATTAGCCCATACTTGACTCAAGATTTGGTACACAGTCCTGGCCGTTACAATTATTACCCGAGCTTGGGCCAATACTGGGTAACCTAGCCTTGGCCATTCAATGGCAACCCAAGTTTGAGCCGACTGGGTAACCTAGCCTTGGCCGTTACAATGATTACCCGGGCTCGGGCCAAGACTAGGTTCCCCTATCTTGGCCATCTAATGGCAAGCCAGACTTGGGCCAAGACTGGGTAACCTAGCCTTGGCCATCCAATAGCAAGCCAGACTTGGGTCAAGGTAGGATTACCCAAGTTTGGTTATACCTATGGTTTAATAAGTAGATCATATTAACGTATCAGTTCAACATTAGTAGGTTCGTCCAGTAGCTATCGTTCGGACCCAGCAATCGGAAGGTCAGCAGTTCGCGCCCGGAACCCAGCAGAATTTTCACCGATTTTTTTTAACATCATTTACCTCCTTTAGATAATTTAAGCATTCGTGATCATAAATTCTACGATGCTAATAAGAATAAATTTTTTTTTTTAACTAAATTTATCCGTTTTCTCGATGCATGGGCAAGGTCTGGCAACAAAGTCTGGGCCAGGTGTGGCAACTAAGCTTGGGCCAAATCTAGCAACCAAGTCGGGCCCCGTGTTATCATTCCAGAGTCCTACCAAAGCTGGGCCAAGGCTGGCTTACAAGCTTGGGCCAAGGTTCTACATACTTGGGCCATGCCTGGGTCCGTCGTACTTTCCTCTCTGGGTTGATGCCTGCCCCGACATTTACGGCACGAGCAAAGCGAGTGCTGCTGGTCGGAAGGTAGGCATCAAATACATCTACAAAAAAAATTATCATTACACATTGTTAAGGAATAATTATGATCCTTAAGTTAACAAACAATGAACAATTTTCGGATTTTTTTTTTTAATCAATTACAAAAAAATAAAAAATAAAAATATTCACTTGTAGAAAATTCAAAAAAATGGAGAAGTAATTTTTTAAATAATTTTTTTATTTATAATTTACCATTTATAAAAAAATCAAAAAATTACTAGACTTGGCTTACTTCAGCATCATAAATAATTTTTTATTTTTTTCAAATTAATAAATTTATTAAAAATAATTTTTTAGTTTTTATTAATCTTTAGTAAATTTTACTTTTTCAATAACACAGACATATAAATTTCAAATTATTTCTAAACACGTTTTGAGGTTATGAATATAAGCGAGAGAGTCACCAAATCTTGTCAAAGTGACAGTAGTATAGGTGTGACCGATAACAGTGCGCACAAAAACTCTTTCGGCCCACTGTTACTTTCTTTCCGCCCGCTGTTACAGATGGCGCGCGAGTAATCACAGCGCGACACAAATGTTAAACTTTCTGCCGTGAACTCGAGGCCAAACGTACGTACTTATGGCCGAGGTATAAAGATAATTTAATTTCTTAACGCTAAATTTTCAGAAACACGCTTGACGATTTATTAGTTTGTTATCAAATTATTTGCCATATTTTAACACAATCGTCAAATAATTGATTTTTTGTAATTTATTTGATAGGTTCGAAAGTTCGAAAAAGAAACCATAACAGCCTCTGAAAATAAATAAATAAATTAATTTTTTGTGATTTGGTTATTTGTCGGAGTCAAATGGCCATTAAAGCAATGCATATATCTGAGACAAGTAAAAATTTGTATGAAAATACAAATGAGAATTTTTCAAATTAATTTTTTCCTCATTTTCAAGTTTCCGCTACTTTTGAAAATTATTTGTATTTCTACAACGTATTACTTGTATCAACTCTTACAAGAGTCTCATACATGAAACTCAGAAATGACAAAAATATATCAAGCATCATAGGAGATATATATGTAGAAAATTGTAAAACATTAGATAAAAATAAATATACTACTATAAATCTATAATCCAGTATATGTGAAAAATATATATTTATCGATATAGATATTTTTGCCACCATTTATTTATCACATACTCACTATATATTTTTTTATATATTTTTAACAATATAGAGATTTTTCATGCGGGGGACTAGTTGATAGTTATGTCAACTGCTCATCATTAACTAGATCAGAAGAGTTACTGTCACTATTTTAATTTATTCAAACAAATTATGAAGAAATTAATGTAATTACCACAAAGGATGATGCCAAAAAAACTAATTTTTTATAGTTATATTAGCTATTGAGCATCAATTAGATTGAAATAGTTACTGATACTATTTCAATTCCTTACAGTAAACAACATAAGCAATATTTTTCTCTTCTGCTAAAATTTAAGTATTGACAACTTAAGTATTATAGTTACATCTACTAATTAATTTCCAGTAACTTGAAACAGTAACTGAAACTACTATAACTTATTAAAGCTGACTACAAAAATATTATTGTCAGTACTGCTCACGCTCAAGTTCCGATAACTTCTTTTCTCCAGTTATACCAACTACTCAACATTAACTAAGCCACAGTGGTTACTAATACTATTTTAATATTTTAAAGCAAACTATAAAATGTAGTTATTATTACTATTAAATTTTAAGTTGCGAGGATTATTTGTAATTTCCCGCTAAGAGAATCAAAAATTCGGGAAGTTTTTGGTTTCGGTACGATTTTCGAAAACCGAATTTCTATCAGATCTTGACTTTTTGAGGTTCTAGGAAGCTATTCTGACTAATTTCACGATGATTTCCGAGTGTATGTATGTGTGTTTGTACGTACGTATGTAAATATCTGTAACTTTTTAATGGATGGACCAATTTTGATCATCGAGGTGTCAATCGATGCAGCTTGTTAATATCGAAAAGCTGTGAAAAATTAATTTTGATAAGTAGGTTGCGTTTAGACATATTCGAAAAAGAAAATTTTTTCAAAAATGTTTTTTTTTGGATAACGTTTAATGTACTCAGTGGATTGATTCCAAAATCTAATCAGCTCTAAAATTTCATAAACCGCCTCAAATGGCACCTCAACCTTCAAAATCGGTTCATTCGTTCAAGAGAAACCGTTAACAAAGGAATTAAACAAAAATTTTTTTCTTAGTTTTTTTAAAATTTCTCAAAAACGACTGTATAAATCAATTTCAAAATTTGATCAGCTCTAGAAATCAAGGAAATGCGTCGATTGCCACCCCTATCATCTCAATCAGTTAATTTGTTCGAGAGATATCGTTGAAGAAATGAATAGTAAAAAACGTTTTTTATTTCGAAAACAACGGCATATAAAAGTATTTTCAAGCTCGAAGAGCTCGAAAATGTATTTACAACAATTTTTTTTGAGCTCAACGAGCTCGAAAACGGCGGGAAGTTTTGGGGCTGGCCCGCAGGGTCAACTGATAGACCGATTTTTTTATAGTTGTTATGAATAGGTAAAAATTGTTTGTAAAGAATAGTTGGTGTTATTACTTTGCATTATTTTTGAGTACTGCTGTTTTGTACCAGTAACTACGAAAAATAGTTTAGAGAACTATTATTTTATACTTGAGACCTTGTATTTCAGATTAATATGCTTTTTTCTGAATGTATATGTAATATTTTGTCCTATGATATTACGACTGTAGAATGTAATGAAACTTTTTTGGAATGTGAAAAATCAATTTATCATCTATATATGTATATAACAGATCTATGAGAGTTCATAAAAAATGATACTATTATGGTTTAAATTAAAGTCAAACTTTGAAAACGTGGTGCGATTATCTTTTATCAAGTTTTTATGGTATAAGAATGTGTATTCACAGTCTGTTTCGCATCTCATGAGTATTGCATACAAGTGCCATTAGAATCATTGGGTTATTCCCCGCAGCGTGCGAATGTGTTGCCTACAACATACATTTAATATTCCCGAGATGAAGAGAAAATATTGTATTGTATTACTTATATATTTTTTTTTTTTTTTACAATTCGACATGAATGACCAGAGTCGATCGAGTTTATACTCAGAATCATTTGACCATCTTTGTGTATCGTGAGGTTATAGTACTACTCTTGCGTATTTTTGAGCTGCATATAAAGTCCCGTCACGCATGTATTTTCACTTTTATTTATCATCAACTTTCCAATATGTCTGTTGTTCTGTTGCTGTTATTATTGTTGTGAAAGTTATGATTGTTGTTGTTGAGAGGTTTGTGCGATGCATGCTTGCACATAAACGCTAGAGTTATGTCCTCTTTACTTTCAAGGATCATGAGGTTAAACTTTGTAAAATGCACCCTTGCATACTGACCTATCGCTATAAATTTTATCATGCTATGTACCAACTGATATGGATTGTTTTCAATCACTATATATATATATATGGGGCATTCCACGCCAAATCTGACGGTTTTAAAAATTTTAATTTCTAATTTCCGTTAATTTTTTATATTTTTTAGTACTCATCAAAAAACTCATCCTCCTAAATTTTGAGATTTTTTTTATCATTGGTTCAAAGGTTGTAAAATTTTCAGAAATTTCGCTCTTTTCATGGTTTTTTGCTTATAAATTTTTGAAAAATATTTTAAATAAAAAAACTCAAAGAATAAAAAAGTTTCATTATTCCATGTACTTTTAGGAAAAAAAAGAAATAATTTCTTAGAAGAATTTTCCGCGTAATTTTGAGTTTTAAAACTTTAAAGTCGTTTTTTGAAAATCATGCATACTTTGATTTTTCTGAAAATTTGTGTCAACAAAGTACTATCTATTCCACCACTTTTCAGGTGGTTTCGGTCGTGGGACCTCCGTGAACCTATTTTTTTTCGATTATCGAACATTAAAAAAAATTTTTTTTTCGCTATAAGTTATTGTCGATACCGATTTTTGATACTGTACACTTGTTTTTCTTACATATTAATAATTGATTTTGATATTTTTTTATTCTTAGTAGGGATTTAAATGCAGTAAGCAAAAGTTAATGCTATTTATGAGCAGTTATAATAAATGATTTGATTTATTGAGAAGCAACTATTTCGAAGCAAAAGAAACATTTAATTCGCCTTACAATTCAGCTAAGAACATTACAGGAGCTCTAAAATATCATATAATTATTCGAAAAAACGACAAAACTGTATAACAAACGTTTTTAATTATTCCCGTGTTCTTTTAAAAATTTTACATTCACTATTGTTTTATAAACTGGAGTTCTCCTTAGTTACTATAGCTCCGTTGCTTTGTCGAACAATTATATGATATTTTAGAGCTCCTAGAATGGTCTTAGCTGAATTGCATAGCGAATCTAAAGTTTCTTTCGCTTCGAAATAGTTGCTTCTCAATAAATCAAAACATTCATTATAACTGCTCATAAATAGCATTACTTTTTGCTTACTGCTTTTAAATCCCTATTAAGAATAAAAGAATATTGAAATCAATTTTTAATATGTAAAAAAACAAGTGTACAGTGTCAAAAATCGGTACGGACAATAAAAAAATTTTTTTAATTTTCGATAATCGAAAAAAAAATAGTAGCCACGGAGGTCCCACGTCCGGAACCACCTGAAAAGTTGTGGAATAGATAGTAGTCAGTTGACACAAATTTTCAAAAAATCAAAGTATGCATGATTTTCAGAAAACGATTTTAAAGTTTTAAAACTCAAAAATAGCGCGGAAAATTTTTCTAAAAAATTATTTCTATTTTTTTCCTAAAAGTACATGGAATAATGAAACTTTTTTATTCTTTGAATTTTTTTATTTAAAATATTTTTTAAAAAGTTATAAGCAAAAAACAATGAAAAGAGCGGAATTTTTGAAAATTTTATATCTTTTGAACCAATGATCAAAAAAATCTCGAAATTTAGGAGGATGAGTTTTTTGATGAGTACTAAAAAATATCAAAAAATAATGGAAATTAAAAATTAAAATTCTTAAAACCGTCCGATTTGGCGTGAAATGCCCTATATATATATATATATATATATATATATATATAAGGGTGTGTCAAAAATATTAACAAATGTTTTTTTTCGAATGGCCGTGGAATTCTGTCAGAGGACGTTAAAATAAAGTTCCTGTGGAAATATGAACTCTTAATATTGATATTTAGAGGTCGCGAATCATAATTTTCTATTTTCAATTAGAAAAACATGAGAAAGAAAAATTTAAAGCTTGGAATTTCACTTCTCGGCAATGGCTCTTTGTACAGATGAGCTCAAGATATATTTTTGTCGGAAATTAAACGCTCTACAAAAAAAGTATCTTATCAATTTTTGATAAATCAATCTGTTGAAAAGTTATTGGAGCTTGAAGTCAAATTTATAGTAAGTATCTTTTACTTCTTCGGTGAAACTATCAGACTTATCACAAAATATTATAGGATCTGTTTTGTAGAGAATTTTATTTCCTATAAATTATTTCGAGTAACTTTTTTCAAATCCTGCATAACTTTCTAGTTATTTTCATTTTAATGGAAATTCCAACAAGAAAGTTATGCGGAATTTTAAAAAAGTTCATTCGAAATAATTTGTAGGGAATAAAATTCTCTACAAAACAGATTTTATAATATTTTGTGATAAGTCTGATAGTTTCACCAAATAAGTAAAAAGATCTAAATATATATTTGTTCTTAATTGTTCAAGTGTATAGCCGCATGTACGGCCTTTTTACTTCTTGCTTTAATATCGCAACTGCTTTCATTGTGCGGCTGTGGCCCAACTTGTGCTTATACTGTATTGTACCATTACGGTGATACTCTACCCCCTACCTTGGCTGTGGGAGTATAGGGGCAAGGGAAGCCACAGAGAAAACCATTGCCAGTACAGTTCGGTTTGGGCGAAGCTCTAGTGATCGGTAAAATTCCCATTTTACCGGCCACTAGATCATCATCCCACGCCTAACGGTCAGAGACCTCCGTTCAAGCTCAACGCATGGCTAAACGGTCACCCAGCCAAGTAGCAATCATGCTCGATGCTTCTTAACTTGGTTGATCGCCCGAGCCACACGAGAACCAACCGTCTGCCTCTGCCGTCTAAAAAAGATCTAGATATTCACTGTAAATTTGATTTCAACCTTCAATAACTTTTCAACAGATTGATTTATCAAAAAATGATAAGAGACTTCTTTTGTAGAGAGTTTAATTTCTGATAAAAATACATCTTGAGCTCATCTGTACAATGAGCTATTGCCGAGGAATAATATTCCAAGCTTAAAATATTTTTTTCCCATGTTATTTAAATGGAAAATAGAAAATTATGATTCTTGACCTCTAAATATCAATATTAAGAGCTCATATTTTCACAGAAACTTTATTTTGACGTCCTTTGACAGAATTCCATGACCATTTGAAAAAAAACTTTTGTCAATTTTTTTGACACACCCTAATATATATATTAGGGTGCGTCATTTCAGAGCAACATTTTTTTACGTGCATATGAAAAAAATCATAGTTTAACACAAAAAAAAAAATTTTTTCGCAAGAAACAAAATTCTATGTCGATTACCGACCTAGCTCATTGAAAAATTCGATTTTCCGATCTAAATAACACGGGAAAAAATTTTTTTTTTAGCTTTAAGTACTTTTAAATCCTTAACAAATCAATGGATCGAATAAACTAATACATGTTTTTGTAGGAAATTGAACGCTCTCCAAAAAAGGTCTCTGATCATTTTTTGAGAAATCCATCTGTTTAAAAATTATTAGAGCTCGAAATAAAGTTGGAAATCTTTTTACTTTTTCGGTGAAACTATCAGATTTATCACAAATTGTTAAGAAGTCTTTTTTGTTGACAATTTTAATCTCTACATATTATTATCAGTCAAGTTTTTTCAAATTCCGCATTGTTCTCTAGTTATTCCCATTTTAATGTCGAGCTTTTGGAATCAATCAGAACCACTTTTTTACGAAATGATCAAAATCAAGATTTGAATGCGTTTTGAGTTAGGTCAGAACAAGAATATATGAAATATCCAAGAAAAACATTGAAAACTGTCTTTTTACAATTTTTGTCTGATAATATGATTCAAACTAAAGAACAAGTTAGATGACATTATATGATGTTCAAAAAAAACTATACAAAGGAAGAAATGGTATAGTTTCAGACACATTTTAGTACATTATGTTTTGATTTATCCGGAAAAAATAGCATAAAATGTTATTTTTTTTACTTTTCTACGCCGATATCTTTTGAACTAATTAACCAATTTTGACGTTTGAGGAAACAAGCGTAGCGTTTTATTGAGTTTTAAAGCTAATTAAAATTTGAAATCGATCAGTTCAGCCATTTCAAAGATATTTAGAAGAACTCGTTTTTCACCATTTCTTTCGCCAACGATATCATTCGAATGCGTGAACTGATTGAAGTAGTTGAGGCAGCGATCGACGCGTTTCATTAAGTTCTGAAGCTGATTAGATTTTGAAGTCGATCGTTTTAGTCGTTTCTGAGAAATAACAAAAAAAAAAAAAAAAAAAAATTTTCTTTATAATTTGTAAATATTTTCGAGTCTACTCTATTAATAATCTGAAATTTTTAGGAAAGTTGATGTGCCAACAAGCTCTTTCGATTGCTACCTTAACCATCCAAATCGGTTTATTAGTTAAAAAGTTATAGAGCGTTCACTTGTACACACACACACACACACACACACACACACACACACACACACACACACACACACACACACACACACACACACACACACACACACAAACACACACACACACTGTAACGCGAATTTTACTTATTACTCGATTAAACTCAACAAAATTTCACCTCAACATCAACTCAATAAAATTACTTAATTACTCGAACTCAAAAAATACACACATCGGGCTATGTTATACTTTGCCCACCGATCACTTCTCTCATCTCCTGCAGATCCTGACAGGCACCAGCCGACTTTTATTTCCCTGGTATCGGCAACCTGTCTAAACGTACACGTAAATTAAAACCTATTGTCTAAATCCTTTGGAGATGAGAGCAATAAACGGTGGTGGTAGCATGTCCTGGTGCGCTCAGTATGCTAGATTGTGGAAAGAGAGTCGCGGTTCTTTGTGACACGGAAAAAGCCGATTAATTAAACTAAATTAAAACCAAATAAAGAAAAGAAAACTAAATAAAATACCATAAAGATGACGCGGGAGTGACGCGGAGTGCCCAACAGGCCCGCATTCGAGTACTCTCGGTCCATTAGACAAATAAATACCTGAGCAAGACATCGGGAACCTCTCGTGGACGACGAATCACCAAATTTAACACACTTCTAGATAATAAAATAAAAATAAAATAAATAACGCGGTACCTCAAGACGACAAAAATCACTGCAGACGGCTTCAAAAGCAAAATATCCAGAGCCACAGGCTCCAAACAACATCATCCAAGGGTGCGGTCGAGGCCTACCTTCAGGGCTCTCCAACTCACCACTACTCGCTCCAAGACTCCAAACTCGACTATTGGGTCTGCTCGTATTCGAGCGGCTTCGAATCTCAATTCTCTTATATCATGGTCCTTCCTCAACTGCTTCTTTATATTCTCCCACTCCATTCACTCGCACGCTCTACTACTAGCAGTCACTCTCACATCCTCGCTTCTCCATCCATTCTTCCCCTATCACATACAAGCCGTGGACTCGCAGGTCTTCCCGCAATGTCACTCCCCGTGATATCCGAAGTTAGCGAATTTTTGGCTTCCTCGAGCACCGCAAACAAGGCCTGCCATTACCAAATAAACATACACGTACCCCAGCTAACTTCGGGTATCAACACGAAGGGGTGGCGACATCTCAGTCACTCTTCCACGATCACCACGTTAACTCGGAGGGCTAAGCCTAGGCCTAGTCATCATCACTGGTCGGGAGGCACATTATCTTGGCGACTATCCGCGACACAACTAGACATTCCTCGTTAAATCCACGCTCAACCACACAGACACTCCAAAACAGACAACATAACATACACATACCCGTACTCTCAACACACTTAACTCACCGCACACACAGACTCCATACTCTCAACTCACCATCTACTGAACTCAGCTCAATACATATAATAACTCTATCTTTCTCTAACACATCGACTTACGCTTACTCCACCTTCAACTCCGTCTCCTCCGCAATGTAACGTCACAACACACACACACGCGCAGCGCGCGCTCGCCCACATACACACATAAAGACACTTGGACATCGTTCTGAAAATAGTCAAGATAGCTTCCTAGGACCTCAAAACATCGACATCTGATGAAAACTCGATTTTCAAAAATCAGGGCGAAAACAATAACTTACCGAATTTTTTGAAAATCATCGATTTCCTTAGCGGGAAGTTAAAAATGTTGCTCTGTAATGACGCATCCTAATATATATATTGAGACAATTTGAATTGTCTTCGTCGTCCTCAACCTTGCGGTTCTCAATTTTCTCTGTCTCGTTGCCGCCTGAATTTCGTACGTCATAGTGCCATGATCACATGACTTAATTTTCACGTCGACACATGTCCGTAAGGGTGAAGTGGGGACAGAGTTCAGAGGCGAGTCCCAGGCCCTCAATTATCGGTGAATCACTTCGATCCTGGATCACTTAGTGCTTAGACGTATTTTAGTTGTCAATTTGCGATACTTATTTTATATTAATTACATTGCTATGTTTTCTACTGATACTCTGGCAATTAACTTGCAATATTATTTGATTAATTCTTATAAATCGTCATAATTATTCTAAATCAAGTTGAATAAAGTAAATCATATTGTGCGTTACCGGCGATTCACTCGCAATATTAATTGAGTTGTTATAATTAATATTAGAATATTAAGTAATAGTCTGCGTAAAACTGCGCCATTCCACGTGAGGAAATATTGTATCTCTGGCATCCACGAGGACATTCTATATATTGTTAATTGCGAAGCTTCATTGTAAGTAATTGAACTTTATTATAATTGGCAATAAAACTTGCATCTTTCTAATTAATTCCTTTCACTCTATCTCTCGTTCATATTATTTATTTTTCTATACTACTGGTAAGAATTATCAAATCGTCTATTGAGAATATTATTAATTAAGTAAGAACTGATAAGTCTATTCATTATAAGAAATCTATTGATAAATGATAAACCGTGAGGTAAGTTGGTAAATTTTACATACGTTGCCGAGTTCGAATAAGTGCGGTTCTTTGCTTTGCAAGAGCCCTAGCCCACTGCTCTGTCCAGGTAAAATAAAATTTGTTAGAGGCCAGCCTAAGCCAGGGTTTAACCCGCGAATTCTGGTGGCTGCTGGTTAAAATCGTAAAGACAAAAAGCGATTTGTTTCAACTGGCGCTCGAACAGGGACTTTGCAGTCGTTCAAACGGGCAACAGAAAATTTTATTAATTTTTCTCACGGCTTCACTGTAAAAAATCATATACACTTTTCTGTGATAATTTCAAAAATTTTTTACCAGTATAAAATGTTAATTCTCTACATTCATCGTTTCATTCCATTTTTTCATATATCATTCGCATCTAAAATTTTTTTTTTAAATATTTAATTGTTTCTTTTATTTATTCATTCTATTTATCATTTAATTATTTATTTATTTTAAATTATTTATCATTGTAATATTGTGTGCCGGTTTTGTTCCTCTAAGTATTTCGTTATATTTTGACCTCGAGCGTATACTAGCTACACGCGTCGTAACCCGAAACGCTAGTATTTACTTCCTTACAGTTTACGATTCTTTGCTTACGCACAAAGACAACCCGAAGTAAATAATAAAAATAAATACTTAAAATATTAAAATAAAACTTTGGTTCGAATATTTTCTGAGTGTAGTGAAGAAATTTATTAATTTCTTTACAACACAAAAGATTACTATATTCGTTTCCGGTTTAAAATAAAATATTTTTTTGCTCGACAAAATCGTCTTCAAATAAACTAAACACTTAAGTAAATTATCAATAGAATATTTGCAGTAATAAATAAGCATTTTATAAGTCATTGTAAATTCCAATAACTAAAATAAGTCATGAAAATAATAAACAAAAATTTATTAGCCATCAAGAATATTAATAACTTAAATAAACTATTAATTTATAGATAAATAATCTTTACAGTTCTAAAAAGATTCGTATTACGATAATTCTTGATTAAATGAATCTACTTATAATTTGACAAGATTATTATCAGTTCGGATTAAATAAAAATTATTGATAATAAAATTTTATTTATAAATTATTATTTTGAAAAGAATTTAAGAAGACAGTTTTCCCGCCGAAATGACGTTACCGAGAACGCCAATTCCTCAACCACCTCCTTCAGTCACTTCAACCAATAACCCCGCGGATATTTTGCATTTTCCTACTAAAACGGGTGTGGCAATCGCAAGTACCAGCGCAATGGAAGATCTTCTGAACTTATGCTGGACATAATAGTACTATATGTACTCAAAGTCAAGCTGTAAATCATAATAATAATAATGTTCCTACTACTAATTTGAGCGGTAGCATGAATATTCTCCCCCACAAAGTTAGTGGGGTTGTGCCAATTTTTGAATCTCAAAATTCGACCTCCGTCGCCGTATTGCAAAATGGAGTTTCCGGTCTACAGACAAAAATTGAAGCTTTAAGGTCAGAACGTCAGCATTCGCTTCGTATATCGAGCACGGTTTGCGACTCCCAGCTGCTCAATTGCCACCCCCAACTTTTCGACCAGACGCATCAAGCATGTGGATGCCGAAAGAGTTATTCCCTGCTACCACTGTGACGTCACAAGCAGCAAATCCCCTCTCTAATCACCCAGTCATCCCACATCCACATGCATCTATTTCGGCAACGCAAGCGAACGGCCAGCAGTCCGCCATGCCTGGCTTGCCTGCGCGTGAACCGTACACGCACCCAACGGTCCCACCACCAATTCACACGTTACCGTCGCATATGAATACTCATCCGACACTCCCGTACATATACACACATCCATATAGCAATAATAATGTACCCGCATTTAACACACACGCACAAGCTCCATAGGCGCAAGCATATCCACATGCACAGTCGTCAACATGGTATAGTACGTATACCATCCCAGCGGGAAGTTCAAATATGAATGGGTCCAATTCTATGAGATTGTATGATATTACTTGTCTTGTCAAATCTTGGAATGTCTCGTTTTCGTCCCGTGATCGATCCTCTCCAATAGATGCAAAGAAATATTTGAAAATTATTGAACAGCGAATGGTCACCAGTGAGATTTCTCTCGACAATTTTCAGGCAGTTGTAGCCAACACACTCAACGGCGACGTACTCGAGTGGTACTATCAGAACGAGGGTTTGTTTTACAGCTGGTCCACTTTCAAAGATTATTTTAAAATTTGGCAGGTTCAGCAAACAGACGGGGTAGTGCTGCAGGATCTACTCGGCCAAACAACGCAACGGCGAGGCAGGAGTTTCATTTACTAATCTATGCAAGGCGCATTCGTGAAATAAGAAGATCCGTTACCGCAGGGTAAGCAAATTAGAATTATAGATTCACGATTTAATTCTCATTTCTTACAAAAGTTCACAGATACACAAATTATGACGTATGCCGAATTATATACACAGGTCAGTGCTTGGCAGCCAACGGCTGATGCACTGAACCCTCATTTCAAAATCCACAAAGAAACTAATAGTAGAATCAAAACTCGTAGTCAATTAAATTCGATCAAGGCTTTAGAAATAAATTCACTAAACAGTATGAAAACTTTACAGCCATCTACTCGATCATCTAATAATAATTTGTCTAATAATAATTTGTCTAATAATAATTTCAATAGAAACAATAATTTCAATTGAAACAACAATTTTAATAGAAATAACAAGTTTAATAGAAACAATAATTTCAATAGAAATAACAATTTTAATAGAAATAAAATTTCTGATTCACAAACTGAAAATCCGAATTCTGAGCCTTCCGCTCTATTAAATAGTTTTGAGTCTATGATGAAAACTATTCTGGAAAAATTAGATCAAAATAGTGCAAATATGTCACCGGGAAAAGTCGATACTGTTCATTCAACTCCAGTATCACAAAATAATGCAACAAAAACTCCTGTCTGCGGTCGTTGTGGAAGAATTGGTCATGTCGCTGAGGTTTGCTGTGGGCCAGTTACTGATGAGTTACGTATCAAGGCAGGGTTGCCTCTTCGTCCACGTCCTCCTACTCCAAAAATAGCATAAGCGCCCTGATAGACACCAATCACGTTACCAGGGCTCCTGTATCAAACAATAACTTGGACAAGTCCATTGTAAATACTAATGATAAACCTAATTCGTTCAAATTGAATCCTGATGCTCCTGAATTCGTTATTAGTCGTGGAAAGTTCTTTTTAAATTATCCTATGGCCGCTGATAGTCCAAATATGGTCGGTAACGTTTTAGAAAATCTCGACGTTGATTTAATTGATTTTACTTCTCCTCTCGATCAAATTATGGATAAGCCAGTGGAGTCGAAGACTGATAAATTTGTGGATGCAGAGTCCAATTGGGAAACAAGCTCAGAAGCTTCGCAGCAAATTAAAAATCTAAAAAAATCAAAACCTAAAAATTCTATAAAAACTTTGAAATCAAAACTTAAAAAATCGATAACCCCGTCACGTAATACTAAAAATAAAATGAATAAAACTCAATTTAAATCTCCAACTCATAATTCTCTACTGGACTGTGACATTGAAGAACGGAAACCTGCTACAAAGTTTGAAAATGGCTCGGAGACATACAATACCCCTCTCGGTGATCTAAGGGAGGATACTAGCCCTTTATATGACTCAGAGATTGATGAGTATCGATCCGATTCGAGTGAAGACATTAATTATGCGCCAAAATTCACGATTCAAATGAATTCGGATAATAAACAAAGTACATTATTGCCAATGCTCAGTAATGATAATAAACTCGGCCGTATGACTCCTTCAGTCAGTCTTAAAGCTCCTTCAACAGCAAGTCGTATGATTGCCAATATTTCTATCGGTAAATATGAGCTTGAAGCATTACTGGACAGTGGAAATGAGCGCAGTTATATTCCTGAGATTGCCTAGGAACAAATCAAAAAATATCAATTGCAAGGCCTCACATCTGACCCCGCTAGGACTCATGGAGTAACTATGGCTAACTCCAAGTCCACGCAAACACGTGGTGGAGCTCCATTTAAAATTTAACTCAACGGTCACAATATCATCACTCGGTTAAGTGTTTTATCTGAATTGTCTACTCCAGTAATTCTTAGTCTCGATTTCTAGCAACTAGCAGATATTCAAATTAATTCCAAGGAGAATACTTAGAAATTAAATACAAGTAACGTCACTCATTCATTTTTCTCTCGGTCCGAGTTTACAAATCAAGCATCATTAAATGTACTGTCGTCAGCTGAACGCGTTAATCTTGGAAAATTTCTAGCAAAAGAATTTGAGAAAAATAAACAAGTCCAGTTGGGTCTAACACACGTAGTTCAACATTGTATTGAATCGACAGATGATACACCAGTACGTACAATGCCTTATCGTAGAAGTCCGCCAGTAATGAAAGCCATGCACGACAGAGTAGATGAATTGATTGCAAAGGGTTATATTCAGCCTTTAAATAGTGCTTGGGCCAGCTCACCGGTAATGGTGCCGAAAAAAAATAATCCTTGGCGCATGTGCATTGACTATTGACCACTGAACCAAGTAACGAAAAAGTCTGCTTATCCGTTACCGATCATACACCGCATTTTATCAAGTCTTCAAGGTGCTAAAGTAATTTCAGTACTCGATGTCTATGATGCTTTTCATCATTTCTTAGTTGAGCCAAATAGCCGTCTATATACAGCATTTTGTATGGATGGGCAAGGCTTATTTGAATGGATTCGAATGCCATTTGGTCTGACAAACGCACCCAGTACTTATCAAGAAATTTCTGACACTGTACGCTGAGGAATTATCGAGTCATTAAAAACACAATTTTCTCATATTTCAACAGAAAATAAAATTTTTGCATATCTCGACGACTGGATAATATTATAATTAGCGATGACTTAAAAGAGCATAAAATTCTTCTTAAGGCTGTTTTCGAAGGATTCCGCAAGGCTGGAATAAAAATGAATGAAGAGAAAAGTCATTTCGGTTGCTCTAAAGTTCATTTTCTGGGCTTTATAATTAATGAAGATGGTTTGAAACCCGATCCAGCTCGATTGGAACCGATTGCAGACTACAAACGACCCACTAACCATAAGGAATCGCGAAGATTTAATGGGTTAGTTAACTGGTACCATAAACATCTTAAAAATGTTGCTCAGGTTCAAGGTCCCTTGAACAAATTGACAAGTACTCGAGTTCCATGGGAATGGACAGATGTTGAAGAAAAAGCTTTTGTGGAAACGAAAGAAGTCTTATTAAAAGCTGCAACATTATCATTACCACGTCCAGACTTGCCCTATTGGTTATATATAGCTTATCTAGATGACATCAGCGTTATCACTCCGACGTTAGATAAGTATTTGGAAATATTAGAGGAAGTCCTAAAGCGATTACGAGAGGCAGGGTTAACTCTAAACTTCGAGAAGAGCAAATTCTGCTAATCGTAGGTTCGATTTTTGAGTTTCTCGTTAGACAAGAATCGATTGTGGCCAGACCCAAAGAAAATTGAGCCTATAGTGAAGTATCCGACACCGAAGAACGTTGAGCATGTCCGAAGATTCAATGGAATGATCAACTGGTATCATCGTCATCTTAAGAATGGCACCTTTGTAGCTGGTCCCCTATTTAGACTGACTCGTAAAAATACCTAATGGAAGTGGACTGAGGTCGAAGAAGCTTTATTTCAGGCACTGAAACAGGCCATAGTGGAGACACTAGTGATGAGTACGCCTGACTACTCTCTGCCATTTGTACTTTATACAGATGCGAATCAATCGGGATTGGGTGCAGTGCTGATTCAGCGTGATGATAATAATGAACGACTGATCGCGTGTGTCCTCAAATCATTAACTCCTGCTGAAGCCAACTATAGCTTTACGGAAAAAGAGTGCCTTGCTGTGGTGTGGGCAGTGAGAAAATTTCGTCCGTATCTGGAGGGATACATATTCACAGTTGTGACGGATCATTTAAGTCTTCGGTGGCTAATGAACACTCGAGGCCCCACAGGGAAATTTGCCAGATGAGCGTTGGAATTGTCTGAGTATTACATGCGTATTGAATACCGCTGAGGGTCGGAAAATGAGGCCCCAGATGCTCTGTTTCGCTGATTCGTGTATAAGGACATAGTAACGGACCTTAATGCGCTGGATGAGGGGACAGAAGACAACTGGTATACGGAGAAGTGTTAACTGCTGGAAGCAGATCCGAATGCGGTAGTTGGCTATCGATACGAAAATGGGCGATTGAACAAACGAGTATCTGCGCTAATGGAGAGTTTAATTGCCGATAGTGATGAGAGCTGAAAACTGGTAGTACTGCTACCAGAAGAAGAATAAATGGTGGGTATTACAACAGGCCCATGACCATCCTCAATCAGGCCATTTGAGAATCCGAAAAACCCAGGAACGTGTAAAGGTACGATATTATTCGCCGGGTATGTCCAAAGATATTCGTCATTACGTGCTGAAGTGCGAAACATGCATCGATGCAAAGCCGGTTCAGCAGAAGCCGCTGGGTTTAATGAAAGCCAAAGCCCTAATAGAACTGTGGGAAGTAATGGCCGCAGATACCATGTCGTTCACTCGTTCAAAATCTGGATTTGCGTATTTGATAATCTTTGAAGATTTGTACACACAGTGGATTAAGTGTGTTCCGGTAAGGGCAGCAAATGGTAAAACAGTGACTAGCAGTTTTAAACAAGCGATTTTGAACCGGTGGGGAACGCCAAAGGTGTTTTGGACCGATAACGGTCAGGAATACATCATTAAAGATGTGCAAGCCGTTATCGAAGAATGTGGTATACAACACATGACTACACCGCCATACCACGCACAAGGCAACCCAGTAGAACGTGTAAATCGGAACGTCAAAACGATGATAATGAGTTACTTGGAGGACGACCATCGGGAATGGGATAAGTACATCTATAAGTTCCACTTTGCATACAACACAGCTAATCAAGAAAGCTTGGGAGTGAGTCCAGCTTTTTTCAACTTTAGTCGAGATCCGTGTCCAATGAGATGCTATAGACATGACAACGATGGGATCCAACTCGAGGCTGATGTGGATCAATCATCCTGGATAGCATGGATGGATCGAATGGTAGAGCTGAGGGATGTGGTCAACCAGAACATCCGTCGGGCTCGGAACGCTATGCAAAGTATTATAATAAAACTCGCCGAGTGGGGGTATTTGTGGTCGGGGATGTTGTATATCGTCAAAATAAAGTATTGTCGAAGAAAAGTGATCAATTGGTTGGTAAATTACTTCCACGGTTTGTCGGACCATTGGTGGTAGACAGGGTGGTCACACCGGTGAGTGTGAAGCCAGAAACGCTCGATGGTAAGCTCGTGGGTCGAAGTCATATCAAATTAATAAAATTTTTCAAACGTGCTGAGAACGTGGTACAAGCGGCTGAGAGTTCGATTGCTTTAGCGTCCATGAACGCGGTGTCGATAGTCGTATAACGATTCTTTATCTTTCTCTATGTCTTTCTATTGCTTCTGCTACTCTGACTACTGCTTACGCTTGAATATCTATCATCAACCATGGGTGTGTAATGTAGAGAATGGTATATAATTTCAGCAATGGCGGCTTCACGTAACTTCATACACGAGGGGGATTGCTGCAGAGATGATGACCGGGGAGAAAAAGGCGGCTGAGGAGGCCAGAAAGAAGGCTCTCCTGCAGCAAGTTCAGAGGAACTGCACGACACCAGGGACCTTTTAATGGAAGACGGAGATTGAGTTGACCTTCCACCAGCTGCTGTCAGCATGAAAGCGCCAGTGGGCTGACCGTGTCACACCCGTTGGCTATGCGCGATGCTACTCATGGAAGCATCCCGCCCGCAATTGTACTAACCCACCAGCGAAGTTGAAGCCATTCTGTGACGAATGTGTGGGGTTTTTCGACACAGACATTTGCTATGGTCCCTACGGGCGGGCTCGTTCAGCAGTTAGAGACTTTTGTATGGTCTGCTGCTGCAAGAGAATGGTAGAGCATCGTTGCCGTCAACGTTGGCGCCCGGTAAACGAGCAGTTGTGAGCGTTGCCACGTCTTCCCAAGTTCACTTGGGATTCAGCAGTAATTCGCAAGTACCCGCTGGACGAGTAGGACGTGCGGGCTCAGGAACTCACCAAGACGTTGCAAGCAGTGACAGGGCCTGCGCAGGCCTTATCAGTGATGATCTAGGGAGCTAAGCTCCAGTGAACATTCAGTTCCTTTCATTTACTTTATTTTTGTTGTTGGCTCAGTAGCTACAGTTTTTTTCTTCTTTTACTTATTTTATCATTTTGTGTATTATGAGTTATTCATATGCTTCGTTGGTTGACACGAGTGACTTTGGTGTCACTTTCCGCTGGACGTAAAAGCTTTGAGCTGTAATTTTACACCGTTATTAAAGTGGCCTTCATTTTTCATAATCATGCATCATCTCCATTGTAATTACTTTTCCTAGCCCTCACATTCGGCAAGAAAGAGGAGGTAAGTGAGATATCACATTTGAGTTGAGAAACAAGCCAATGGATGCGAAGACTGTTGTTGTCTTGGCCAAAGGTCTTGCAGAGGGCTAAAACCGGCCTGGTGGGGGGAGGGAGAGTGTCACGATATTTACAAGTCGCAGCAGTCTCGCATTAAGCCGGTGGGCAACAGATGGCAGCACACGCTGATGACACGTCTCATTATAGGGGTCATTCCACCAAATAAAGTTATGTTTACGGGGCGACCCTCGTCGATTTGATTCCAACTTTGTGGAGTCTTTCCATGTATTTAAAAAAAAATTCTCTGAAAATTTGAGCCTTTAATATGCAGCAGTTTCAAAGTTATGATTTTTTCAATTTTTTAAAAATTTTTGTTTTTAACTTTTTCATTACTTTTTTTGAAGGAAACAGTTTTTTTAAAAAAATGAGCGCATAATAGTTTTTCGTAGGAAAAATTCTCAGCTTTCTAACGAAAATATCCATTTTTAACTTCCCGCTACGAAAATCGACGATTTTCAAAAATTTCGGGAAGTTATTGTTTTCACCCCGATTTTCGAAAATCGAGTTTTCATCAAATGCCGACGTTTTGAGGTCCTAGGAAGCTATTCTAACTATTTTCAGAATGATGTCCGAGTGTGTGTATGTATGTGTGTGTGTGTGTGTATGTATGTATGTAAACTCTTTGTAACTTTTGAACTAATGAATCGATTTGGATGGTTGAGGTGGCAATCGAAAGAGCTTGTTGGCCATCAACTTTTTTGAAAATTTCAAATGATTTGATCAAATAGACTCGAAAATATTTGCGAATTACGAAAAAAAAAAAATTTTTTTTTTAGTTTTTTATTGATTTCTCAAAAACGACTTATACGATCGACTTCAAAATAATCAGCTCTAGAATTCAATAAAACGCGCCGATTGCCACGTTAACTATCAAAATCGATTGATTAGTTCAAAAGATATCGGCGTTGAAAAGTTCAAAAAATAACATTTTATGTTATTTTTTCCGGATTAATCATAATATAACTTACTAAAATGTGCCTGATATCATACCAACTCATCTTTTTTATGGTTTCTTTTGATCATATAATGTCATCGAACTTGGTTTTTAGTTTAAATCATATTATCAACAAAAAAATCGATAAAACCTAGTTTTTAATATTTTTATCGGATATTTCATATTTTATTGTTTCTGACATGAGTCAAAATTTATTTAAATCTTGATTTTGATCCCCGACATTGATTTCTGCCTCAATACACTTATTTTACTGAACAAAATTAGGATCTAAATTTTAAAAACCGCTTCATTGATGATTTTCGATTCTTAAATTTTCAAACTTCAGCATAACAGGTAACTTGTTAGAGCTTGAAAAGATATTAAAAAAACAATTGCGTGCGATAGCATTTTCGAGCTCGTAGAGCTCGTAAATATATCTACACTAATGTTTTCGAGCTCTTTGAGGTCAAAAACAGCGGGAAGTTTTGGGGCTGGCCCGCAGGGTCAACCGACGCCCAGATTTTTTTTTCAAGTTACAGAAGACCCTTTAAAATTCGTATAAAATAAGAAAAACGATTTTTAGGATTGTGCGGCGCTTGATACATCTAATTTGATATTTTTTCTGAAAGCTGAGATCTTTTACCACGGTTATGTCCACCGCTTAATTTTACATTAATCATCCGGGTTTTCTCCCTTTGGTAGCGATAAAAAAATCTAGACGAGCGATTTGGAGGTTGTGGACAACATTAAAGAATACGAGGAAGAGGTATCTTCCTATAATTCATTATTTATGGTGGATCTTTTGCAAAGTAAAAACCCAAACTTCTCCGAAGAGACTGGTGATCTTGCCAGTCGAACCCGTTATCTTATGAAAGAATAGAATGTAAATCTTTCACCTACCTTTCGATGTTTCTTTCTTTCTAGTCACGGCAGGTTAGATTTCTCCAGAACGTTGCAGCTCACTCAGCTTCCTCTTGTAGGATCTGGTTGGATGGGCGCGGTTGGGGTAGTAGGATGTAAACTTATGTGCTACTCTCGAATGAAACTCGGAAGGCTGAACTTATGATTTTGACTTATTATTACTGATTCAGCTACAATTCACGTGTACACTGAATCCTTTACACAAATTTTAAACAATTGATATTGTCACGATATTTTAATATCGCGGCAGTCTCGCATCAGGTCGGTGAGCAACAGAGGGCAGCACACGCTGCTCACACGTCTCATCCAACATTGTATTATGATTATTGTTTGTTCATTTATAAGATTTTATTTAATTATTGTATTAATAATACTTCATTGATTTCTTAGGTGTGAATTGTGTTTAAATCAGGAGATTTTACTGAGTAAGTTAAGCATATATTTGGATTTATTAGCGCTGGGGAGAATAGTTGCGCATTTCATTTGTGTGTTTACGATTATTTTGAATTGGTTGGCGCATGCGCGTCAACGCAACGTTGGCATCCGTAGATTTATTTATTATAAATAAATCTACTAGTTTTATGAATAAATCATTGGTTGGTTTAGCAGTAAATAATATTAAGAATTAATTAGGGAAAGTACAATTGGTCATTTAGCGTCGGGAACTTGGTAAATTACACGGCCACAGTTATGTAGTACGTTGGTGGTACTGTACAATATAACATGCGACAGTTGTATATTTCCATTGGGTGAAGTGAGATATACGACGAAATGGCGTCGGCCTAGGTGCTGGCGTGAGATTCACGTGCTGCCATGGTCAGACGTGGGATAATCTCTGTAAGAGTAGCGTGTGTGCTCTGTTACATTAAATTAATTATACATTTGTCGCCATTTGGTATTTCGTGTAAATAATATACACCCATTGGCATTAGTTGAGCATTTGTTAAATTGCATAAAGGAAAATACATTTACCGTATTAGCGTGCAACCACGGGAGTTGAATAATACGTAAACTGTAAGTACTTTTTGGCTAATACATTGGCGTGTAATTTTGGTTCCCGAGTTGGTGATCATTTGTATATAGCATAAGAGTAAGAGAGACAGAGAATTCTGAGTATCAGTAACTGGTCATAAGCATATAGTGAAATGCGTGAATATTATACCCAGTGAACACAAATACAGTCAGTGAAATTATTTAATATTTGAGTATTATTTATGAATTATTATTGATTTGATTTATTAATTATTATTCAACGGAATATTGCTTACGAATTAGTATTATTTAGCGTATTGATTATTCCTAACTTGAATTATTAATTATTATTTATTTGAATATTGATTATGAATTATTATTACTTTGCGTATTAAGTATTATTAAATTGAGTTATTAATTATTGTTAATTTGAATTATTATTATATTTATTTGTGAGTTGATTCATCAAATAATTATTTTATTATTTGCGTTCAAAACAGAATTAGTTTGAAATACTGTAAATTCACCATTGGAATTTACTGGGAAGTTGTATTGGGAAATACTTCAAATTCTTATCCAAGATTATTTATCTATTATTTTTTTAATTTACATTTGTTTATGTTCACGTGTGAGTGAGACTATTAATTATTAATAGCTATATGTTTTACAATACATTTATTGTTTATGCAATAGTATTATTATTTGAATTAAGTTTATATGCGCATACTATTACTATTATTTTTTTGTAAGTGATTTATTATTGTTTTTTTGGACATTATTTATGTGAGTATGCGTTATATATTGACTGATTATTTTAAGTAATTGATGGATAATTAAAGCAAATGGTCATCAACCCGGTATTTATTTAATTTTATTATTTTAATTACTACTATCTTTCTTGCTATCCTTTTTCCTAAATCTGAAATCGCTATCCTGTCATTTTATTTTATTTTCATTTTCATTTTTTCCGTTGTGTTATTTCGAGTTAATTTTGTTCGTGGGGCACACGAACTGGCGCCCAACTAGGTTTTCTAACCCAGCCTGAGCAGAGCAGCCAGTCCAGGGAGGTTCAAGACATCTCCAGGTGGGATATTTGGTTCTGGGTTTATTTTATTTTCAGTTTTCGACCAACGGAGAGCCATAACGGCTATTGAGCGCCAACTACACTCCGCCGTGGGACGCGCGAAATAGAAGAGAACGTTATAATATTATTAGAATATTTATTATTCACGGATATTTTTATAAGATTATTGTTTTATGTTTAATGCGTCTTTTTTACTCACCCGGAATCGCAAATACACGTGATTTGCGTCACTATTTCAATTGGACCAGAAGTTTCTATTAATCTTTGAGGATTTTTAAAAGATAAAGAGGTCAATTATTGCTTTTTCAACGCCTAAGCGGAATCCTGCAATAATTGACTGCAAAAAGATGTTAATTTTAGAATGCCTTATTGATTATTCAACGCTGAAGCGGATTCCAGCAATAAGGTTTGAATAAAAAATATTAAAGATCCTCTTATTGACCTCTCAACGCCTGGGACAGAATCCTGCAATAAGAGTGCACGAAAGTTCGACGTTCGAATATTTGCGGACCGTAAGTTATATGAACCGACTAGCCATGAGCTATGGGTACTCAGGCTTTTTATAAACTTTGACTTGGCGATTGATGGGGAATTTTTAATTATTGTCATTGGTGGAAGGTGACGACAGTTTATTAATTGTTCGTTCAACTTATTGCAGTTATCCTTCCACTATTCTTTGTCGCATACAAAGCTGGAAAATGCTGACGCTGCGTTTTCGAGCGCTTTTGGAAAGAGGAGCTCTGTAATAATTATTTTTGAATAATTATTAGAAAAAAAAAAAAATTATTTGGACATAACACCACAAAATATGTAATTTTCACGATGTGTATATTATTTGTTTGAACAAAGTTAAATGAAATATACACTGTCTATGATTAAAACACTTTAATTCTTAACTTCTTTGAAGATCTTGATACATTTTTAACATAAATATATCCTAGGCTATCAACAACGGGTGAGAAAAGGTGTACTGCTTGTGTTTCTTTCACCGTATTCGACTCTAAGTATCGTACGTCAGAAACATACATTTTCTATAAAAAGTCATTACTCCTTGATTAAAAAAAATGATTCCAAACGATTTGTAATGTTAAATGCCTACAAAAAAGGTGATTAAAAAGTATTCAATGTATTCAAAAGCGTTAAAATGTATTCAAATTTTTTTTCCAATCGTTTTAAATCGTTTCTTTTACTAAGAGTTGGTTATAAAAGTGAAATCAACACCGGTAAAATATTGAATAGCCTAGATGCATAAATCTTGCAGTGTGAGGAAATGTTTTCTGATATGTGTCTGCAGTAAAGCTGTGACAACGAAAATTATAAAACTATTTTTCATGATAGCCTTAAAGCTTCAAGTTTCGAGATTAGTGATTTGAACTTTGATTCTTGCGTTTTGTTCAAAAATGAGTTCAGGCTATTGATGTTATCTGCCTTAATGACAGTTCTAACTTTGTCATCGTTCCATAGAAATTTGTGTAAATAATAAATAGTATTTATGGTTTCTGTTTAATTATAAATTGCAAATCGTAAGGTACACGTACACTTATGGTTGATCACACCATTGATCTTTAATAAACTTCATTCTAACTGGCTGCTGCAACTGAAACTAATTTTCAATGCAGGTAATCTTAAAAAAAATTGTGTGAAACACGAGATGTAACACGACTTCAGATTGCAGTTATTGTCAGCTTTTGCCTACGGCTTGGGCAGCCTACTTCACTCTCGTATGATATCGTTTTGGTTCATTTCTTGCCACACAATGAACCATTGCAGTTTGATAAAACTATAAAATCAATGACTTGTATTTAAATAATTATTGATTTTGTTTATACAAAAAAATATATACATCGTGAAAATTACATATTTTGTGGAGAAAGATCTCAGCTTTCAGAAAAAAATATCAAATTAGAAGTATCAAGCGCCGCACAGTCATAAAAATCGTTTTTCCTGTTTTAAACAAATTTTAAATGGTCTTCAGTAACTTAAAATAAAAAATTGATATTTTCGTTAAAAAGCTGAGAATTTTTCTTACGAAAAACTATTATGTGCTCATTTTTTCAAAAAAATTGTTTCCTTCAAAAAAAGTAACGAAAAAGTTGAAAACAAAATTTTTTTAAAATTCAAAAAATTATAACTTTGAAACTGCTGCATATTAAAGGCTCAAATTTTCAGAGAATTTTTTTTTAAATATATGAAAAGATTCTACAAAGTTTGAATCCAATCAATAAGGGTCGCCCCGTAAAAATAACTTTATTTGGTGGAATGACCGATATATATTATTATGATTATCTTGATTACACGTACGATTTTGATTTAAATACTATGTCTATATTATATAATTGATTTCTTAGGTATAAATTGTGTTGAACTCAGGAAAATTTACTGATTAATTTGAGCATATAATTGGATTTTTAGTGCTGGGAAAATAATTGGGCATTTCATTTATATGCTTATGATTATTTTAATTGGGTGGCGCATGCGCGTCAACGCAACAGTTGGCATCAGTAAATTGATGTATTACAAATAAATTCAGAAGTTTCGTGAATAAATCATCGGTTAATTTATCTTTCAATCGTATTAATAATCAATTATAGAATAGACAATTGATCATTTAACGTCGGAAACGGGCTAAATTATATAATTCAAATCATGTATTTTGATGGTGATACTGTTCAAAATTAACATGTGTCAGGTATAAGTCTTCATAGGTTTAACTGAGACAGATGAGTAAAATGGCGCCGGTCAGATGTGAATAATCTATTGTGAAAGCAGGATGTGTGCGTGTTGCCATAAGAATTAATTAAGACGCGATTTGGTGGTGTTAAGTAGTTGAGTTTATGCAATTTGGCTGATTGTTTTTGGTAAAATCCGTAACAAAATACATTTCTGTGGTGTTGATTGTTCAATCAGAGGAGTTGTTTGTGATTAATAATTCACAACAAAAACTGTAAGTACCTTTGTGCTATATACATTGGTGTGTATTCGTTTTCCGCATTGGTGGCCATTTGTTTATCTCAAAAGAGAAAGAGATAGTAAATCTTGAGTATTAATGTTTTCTATACGCATATGATGAAATGCGTAATTATTGAACCCAGTGGATAGTGAATCACTGAGTAAAATTAATTAGTATTATTTATTATTGCAAAATAGTGATTGTGTTAAATATTTGCTTATTGTTCAGTATTATTTATACGTATTAGATAGTTTCGCAGCTTTCCAATGATCTACATTGTAATTGGTATTGAACTGACTTGAATAATTAACAGCGTATTTTATATCTGGTCTAGTAGTTTTCGCAGAATACTACAACGCTCCGATCAAGCTCTGGTACGGACACTTATTCATTTCTGACTCACTCACACGTTCTGCTTTTACTTAATTACGTTTAGCCTCAATGGATGTGTTCATCGGCTACACTCTTCCATCCCAAAACGTTTAAGTACGGCCCTGGTATACTGTCTCTGTTTCAAGAACACACGTGACTTTTCGTCCCGCTCAAACTCGATACCTATACAACTTTTTGCTATTCTGAGATCTTTAGTCTCAATGACCTTGATAACGCTTTCTTTATTTCACCTATCCAGGCCTTGTCGTCGCTAGCTTATAATATATCTACGTATATTATTATATACATTATTCTGTCACCTTTCAATAACAAACAAAAATTTGTCCTGTGGCACTGCAAAAAATCCTAATATATGTAATCTATCTACTAATTTTCTATGCTACTCAGCTCCGGCTTGACGCAACTCATACAATGATTTTTTCAGAGCACACATACTGTCACTCCCCGCTTTCAAGCCTTCTCTCCAGCAGTTTGCGGTTTCTATTATTTTTTCGTCCCGTATTACTTTCTTACGTAAACCGATGAGCTCACCAGCACTTATCTTTTCAATTATTTCACACATACATTTGAGCACTTCCATGTATACACTTTTCCGCAATTCAACATTTAAATACGCAGTCACTATGTCCATCTGGTAAATTTCCAGATCGTATTCCACTGCTATCGCCACCATGATCATCACTGACGTTGATTTCACTGCTGGTAAAATTGTTTCTGTGAAATCTTCTGTTACGAAAAATACGTAACGATTTCCGATTACTTTTCTATTCTTGGGTCTCTTTTCGATTTCTCATGTCTTGTTCTTTACCTGGGCTAGCATTACTTCTTCTAATGCTATCTTCCACGAGTCCACATTTTCTGTCTTTCTCGCCTGTTTCCAAATAGTCGGATTTTCTGTCACTGTTAGATAAGCAAATACATCTTCGTCCATCGCATTATCTTCTGTTCCTTCGTTGTCTTCTTTGCTAGCAGCTCCGTAGTTTTTCCCGCTTTGTTCGTCCGGTACTGTGACATATGCTTTCCTCAGTCTTCCTACCGATCTGCTTTGCTGTTCTATTGGGGGGTATGAGGTGCTGTCAATCTTCTCCGAATGCTATTGTTCCATAGATATTAGTTGAACTCCCCGTTAGAATACTCCTTTACGATGTCTGATTGTAACGTCTTTATCCTTTTCCCAGTCTGGTTTTCCATCTCATTTTTATATTTCTTAAACTTCTCCAGAACTTCAGATTTATTCTTCATTAAGTATATTGACACCATCTTGACTGATCATCAATGAAAGTGACGAAATAAACTATTTCTAATAATTTCTGAGTTCTCTGTTCACTGGTCTTAGGAAAAGGTAATCTGGTCTTTTTTTCTTGGATACACACCTCACACTCTGATAAATTTTCACTGTCGCTTATTTCCAAGCAATACACCAATTTAATTTTGGCCATGAGTTTCAGGTCTCGCTCGTTCACATACCCTAACTTTTCATGCCATTTATTTATACTTAGCTTTTTACTAGTTTTAGGATTGTTAACACTGTCTTCAATGTCATTTATGAAGTACAGATTCCCGCGGCTCTGAGCGCGCATAATCACATCATTGTTTTTATTTATCACCACCACTTCAGTTTTCCTGAAGGTCACTGTATGTCCAAAGTCTGTAGCACGTGCCACCGAGAATAAATTTGTTCTCAAATCTGGTACGTATGACACGTTCTTAAACCCGATGTCCGATTGTCTCTTACCGGTCGAGACTTTCATTGGAACGTTTCCTGTTCCCAATATTCTAGTGTTTTTGTCAGTTACCAGGCTCAACTCTGCACATTTAGGCTTAAACTCATTTAATTTATTTTTGCTATTACACAAATGACTGGTCTCACGACTGTCTATACGCCAACGCGTATTACCACTACTACTGTACATGGCTTGTTCACTGGTACTTAACGATGACACATTTGTATTTCTTGCACTGTTGTACTCTCTTATGACACTTAAAACATTTGACTTCCCGCCGAAAATTCTCATCCCGATAACTCGACGCGTTTGGCTTTCTACCATGTTGTCCTCGTTGTCTCTTTTGGTTGTACCTCAAGAACATTGCTCCTTGTGCTGGTTCAACATGTTGTTCTGCATGTCCCTTCTGGTATTCTAGAATTTTGACCCTGAGCTCGTCCAGTAATGGTAACTCCTTCTGTGTTTCGATCGATGTCTTAAATATTGTGTAATTTTCTGGTAAGCTATTCAGCAACAAGATTAGAAACATATCATTGGTTATCTTCAGCTTCACCTCTCGCAGTCTTTCCACTGTCTCTGTAAGCTCGGTGATATGTTTCCTCACATCACCCCCCTCTGTCATCTTCGACAAAGCCAGCTTTTTCAACAGGTACACTTTTCACGCCAGTACCCCAGATTCATACGTCGCCTTGATCTTACTCAAGATTTTCTTCAACGTTTCCAAATCATCATACGCTGCTGCTTCATCTGTTCCCAACTCTATCAAAAGATCTGCCATCGCCCTTCAGTCTTTTTTTACCCACGCTGCAATTTCTTTTGGCCCTGGCGATGGTTTAGATTTTTCACCAATGACCAACTTCCACGTTTCATGACTCATTAGAATACCTTTCATCTGTGTTCTCCAAGACCTGTAATTTTCCTTGGTAGAGGGATCTATTTTTATTGAAAAAGCCATTCATCACTTAACAACCTCAAATCGACACTATCAACTTTTATGCTAATCACAGCTCACATTGGTTTTCCCACCAAATTGTTCAAGCTCCTACACCTAGTGTCTCACAATGACGAATTCTACACCACTGCACGCTATCGAAACTTCTCGATGCTCCTTGTGCGTTTTTTACGTGCTTCTAATTAATTTCTTTATTTATTGATAACGACTTCAATTTTTTGCTATTCAACTTTATCTGGCGCAGCCTGGGTTATCTGAGTTAACTGGGCCTATAACCTGATAATAATGACTAGCGGGTTATTAACAAATAACAAATATATTCGTGGTGATAATGTTAAATATATTACACGTTAAGATCACATTGTATATATGTATAATATACACGTTCATCTAGGATAGTATACTGATAGGAACTAACACTAAAGTAAAATGGACAATGGCCATTAGTATATGCTAATACAGTCTGAAAAATTCAGGAATATACTAGTGTTATGACCCATGCGCCGCAACATAATAACGAACTAAAAAATATTTTAATTATTAGTTGTGAGTAACTTTAATCAGAAAGTTAGAATATTTATTACTTAAGCTTAATCTAATTCAAAAATCAATAATTATTAATTAAATAAAACTATAATAATGAGTTATTTGAATATTTAATAATTGATTAGTAGATGTTTTCATTTAACAATAATAATCAATCATGAACGATTGCACAGAGAAATTCACTAACAGTGCCCCAAAGTTGCAAACCGATAATCGGCTAGTCATAAGTAGCCGTTCATTGGCCAGTGACCAGTAATGCCATAACATATAAATTTAAAAATTTGAATAGGAACTTACTTCGATTGGACTTGGCTATTTGGAGAAAAAATAAAATTGCAGCTGGTAATTAACCAAATTTTGGCCATTACTGATCGCCAATGCTTGGCCGATGGCAGTCAGACATCAGCCAACCTACGGTAATTTTTCAACTGACGGTGACTTTCTATGGGTAAAGTAATAGAATGAATTTGTAATTAACAAATAGTTTGTAATTATAAGCTGAGATTACTGACAACAACAAATGCTAACTTTAAAATAGGACGATATCGTTATACTAAACACTATGTGTTCTAAAAACTAATCGACTTCTTAAGTACACAAATTCGTTTGTTACTATAACAAATTAATTCGTTACCTTAAGCTAATTATGTTTATCATTACAATTAATTCTTTCGTTGTCGTTTTATGATGGTAAGACTCTTTTTTTCCGTGTAGTTATAATAATAAATATTTCGAATTTCAAGCATGAAGTTCGTTAAGATCAAAGATGTGAAAAATAGAATTTTTTACGTCCCTGCGGACCTCTATAAAAGTTCTTTCTGAAAAAATTGACGATATCCAGTTTCTTTTCACAAAGCAAATATTTGCTTTAAATTTTAAGTCTATAGGTCTCTTGGCTCAGAAACGGAGAAATTCCAATTCTAGACAACCTCGCAAACTCTTCTAAGAGTAAATTGTCCATAAAAAATTGTAAGTATTGATTCCTTCATATCGTAGCTATAATTAATTCCTAATACCAATATTTCAAATTTTTTACCCAAAATAATTTTTGTTAATATTATTCATTTCATCATTTAAAATTTCAAATTCTTAGATCCTCTGACCGTAAATCGGATGAAGTTAAATTTTTGACTTTATTACAAATCGCTGTAAGAGTCGATTTTCTACAAAAAAAAAAAAAAAAAAAAACAAAAAGAAAGGCCATTTGGCAGCTGAAATGGAAGCAAATTTCTCATTTTTTGATTATTTTTACCTTCCAAGTAACAGTTAATTACGAAATGCAATTTTTTTTGACATTCTTAAAAAATTCTTGAGACAATAGAACAAAAAAATCGACACTATTTTAAATTTAATGCCAAAAGTTGAAGCTAACTAAATGAGCTTCAGAGGAATTTATAATGATAACACTTTATGAGTTTTGGTTTGAAATTATATAAAGATACCTATATATATATATATACTTAGACTTTTGGACCCATGGTATTTCAGCTCCTATTCGATAAAGTATAATAGATTATGGTTTTATTCCTTGAAAATTCTGCCATAAGGACAAAGGCAATGGTTTGCTTTAAATGAAATCCACTAATAAAATGATCAGAGATTGAAATTTGACTGTCATATATTGAAGTGTCATATTTGGAATTCTTACCAATATTTGAAATAAAAAACCTAGTAAAAAATCGAACGTGCAGTAGATACAGAGAATATTATCATCATAACTAATGTTATCCTTATTACCAGTATATCACATTATTTATACACTGTCAACAAAACAAAATTGGATATAGTCAGTTGAGTTGAGATGTTTAGATATTATAAGCGTTCTACTGAAATAATATGAATTTAAGTAGCTCCATGAATATACTAAAAATTAGGAGAACTAATGCAATAGCAAAATTTTAATTGATGAGTGGTAAGATAAGTAATTTCATTGGTCTAGGCATACATATAGGCATGAAAATTAAACTTTATTTGAATAGCTTTCAGACGAATTTTCTAGAAAGTCGATAAGTTTCCACATTCAAAAAATAATGAAGAAAGAATGAGTAAAAATATAAATTTTTGACATTTTGAAAATTTTCAAATGCTATAACTTCTAAACTAATCGACTGATTGAGCTCATTTTTAAACTCGCTCGTAGTAGTAATATACAAAATACGTATACCAAGTTACAAGACAGTTGGTTTGAAATAGTGGCTATAATCAAAGTGACAACTTGCATAAAATTAGTTTTTATAATATTTTTTGAATTTTCAAAACTATTTGTCTATGAGGAAAAATGGTGAATTCAATGAGCTTCATAGTAAAAATCAAAGGCAATTGAGTGAGCTTTTAGATGAAACAAACCGAAATAAGCTTTGTTTTTTCGTTTAAAAGTTACATCGACTTATATCAGTAAACAAATTTTGTTTTTTTAATTTTACAAAATTTCAATTAACCATAACTTCTAAACTTATGGGCCGAATAGGCTCATCTTTGAACTCATCTAAGATAATCATCCATAAGATAAGTAAACTGAGTTTCATTAAGATCGGTGTAGAATTGTGGACACTATTGTTGGAGAACGGCGCGGTATATCGTATATATATATATATATTAGGGTGCTTTGTTTCTGATGAAAGTATTTTTTTCGTTACTCATCAAGCAGAATATTCTTCTTCATGCTAAAATAAAAATTCCTGCTAAGTATGAGCTCTTTGTTCCAATCCTAAGTACTTTCCATTTGATTTCCAAGATTTCCCATTTAAAATACACGTAAATTAAAGTACTTTTTTTCATTATTTAATACTCAGCTGCGTTTTATGATATCAACGCGGTTTTGGTCGTAAATTGTCGGGCTTTTGGTGATCTTCGAAAGTGCCCGTAGTAACTTAGTTGTAATTCCAGCTGTTTCACTTGTGTCCGCAGCAGGCCATTATTCCTATGAAATTGACCTTTATTGGCTTGCAGAACGTAAGCCAATGAAAGTACATTGAAAATGATAATGTAAATTTTGTAGGAAATTTCATTTCCTGCAAAAAAAGCATTAGGAGTCAAGTCGCTAAAGTCCATATTTTCCGAATAATAAAAATTTTAATAATTTGAAAAATATAATATTAAAAAAAATGACAATTGATATTTTATTTTTCAACTTACTAAAATCACTATAACTCGGAAACTATGGACTTTAGCGACTTAACTTCCAATACTTTTTTTGAACGAATTAAAATTTCCTACAAAATGTATATTATCATTTTCAATGTAATTTCATCGGTTTACGTTCTGCAAGCTAATAAAGGTCAATTTCATAGGAAAAATGACTTCCCTAGCAGACACAAGTGAAACAGCTGGAATTAAAACTAATTTTCTACGGGCACTTTTGAAGATCACCAAATATCCTACAATTTACGACCAAAACCGCGTTGATATCATAAAACGCAGCTGAGTATTAGAATGTAAAAAAAGTACTTTAATTTACGTGTATTTTAAATGGGAAATCTTGGAAATCAAATGGAAAGAAGTTAGGATTGGAATTAAGAGCTCAAACTTGGCAGGAATTTTTGTTTTAGCATGAAGAAGAATATTTTGCTTCATAAGCAACGAAAAAAATACTTTCGCCGGAAACGAAGCACCCTAATATATATACATATATATTAGGTTGTGTCAAAAAAATGGACAAAGGTTTTTTTTTCGAATGACCGTGGAATTCTGGCAGAGGAAGTCAAAATAAATTTCCTGTAAAAATATAAGCTCTTAATATTGATATTTAGAGGTCGCAAATCATTATTTTCTGTTTTTCATTTAAATAACATGGGAAAAAAACAATTTTTAGCTTGGAATTTTATTCCTCGGCAATGGCTCATTGTACAGACAAGTTCAAGATATATTTTTATCAGAAATTAAACGCTCTATAAAAAAAGTCAATTATCATTTTTTGATAAATCCGTCTGTTGAAAAGTTATTGGAGCTTGAAATCAACGTATAGTTAATATCTAGATATCTTTACTTTTCCGGCAAAACTATTAGAATTATCACAAAATATCGTGAGATCTTTTTTGTCGAAATTTTTATTCCCTACAAATTATTTCAAAGAATCTTTTTTAAAATTCTGCATAACTTTCTAGTTATTTCCATTTTTAAATCAAGCTTTTAGGAAAAAAAGTGTTTTAATCGATTTTAAGAGCTTGATATTAAAATGGAAATAACTAGAAAGTTATGCGGAATTCGAAAAAAATTTACTTGAAATAATTTATAGGGAGTAGAATTTTTTACAAAAAAGATTTCATGATATTTTGTGATAAGTCTGATAGTTTCGCCGAAAAAGAAAAAAGATCTAAATATTTACCATAAAATTTGACTTAAAGCTCCAATAACTTTTCAACAGACGGATTTATCAAAAAATGATAAGGGACTTTTTTGTAGAGCATTTAATTTATAATAAAAATTTATCTTGAGCTCATCTGTACAGTGAGCCAAGGAATAAAATTACAAGCTTAAAATTTTTTTTCTATGTTATTTAAATGGATAATATAAAATTATGATTCGTGACCTCTAAATATCAACATTAAGAGCTCATATTTTCACGGGAACTTTATTTTGACGTCCTCTGACAGAATTCCACGGCCAGTCGAAAAAAAAAGACATTTGTCAATTTTCGCGACACACCCTAATATATATATATATATATATATATATATATATATATGTATATATTAGGGTTCAATATAAACATAAATATATGTATATATATATATATATATATATATATATATATATATATATTCATATTTATATTGTATATTGTAACGGGTTTTTCACCACTGGGGATCTACCGGAGTGGAGTCCGAATACACTTACGATTTTAGCAACCTTGTTCAAAAGTTTAAATGCTGGGCGCCAGGTGAATCGATAATCGCCAAATAAACAATTATCAAAAATAAAATGGCTCAGGGTGGTGGATGGGGGAAAGGTCAGGCACTTAAGATTACGATGAAATAATTGATCAGAATTAAACAAAGTTAATTAGTCGTATATTAAACAAACAAATAAAATTAAACGGTTTTACAAAATAATCGGTTACAGCGAAATATAAATTACCGTCGGCTTGACTCGATATAAACAAAAATTGTTTGTAAAAGTCTTAGTTGATCGAAACACAGAATCACTTCGTACTCAAAGCAAAAAAAAACTGTCGCTTGACAATATTAAATATACTCATTTTATTTTTTACACACACACACACACACACACATACACTGTACGTATTAACGGAATACTTGACGAGTGACCTCAGAGTATTGCACACGGCATGACTCTACTACCGTTGCGAATGAGACACAGATAGTGCGTAATTCTCAGAATTGCCTGATTGGAATAAAATAAAATATAAAATAATATTTTATTTCGGTAATGCGCAAAATTTACTATCACATAATTATGACACGTAATTAATTAATTGATTATTCTTTAATTACACAACACAGTTCCCTTGTTAAATAATAAATACACTCGTTTACTTAATCCAGTTTCGTGCTGATGCTTCGGCTTGCTCACAGAAGGCGGTTTATTGTTCACTCGGAATTTATTCGTCGCGATTACATGTTTGTTGTTTAAACTCAGATTTTTTTAACGGCGTATATCGGATTGTTCAAAAATCGGAATCGAAATTGTTTTTTTGGTTGAAGTCGAATTGTCCAAATACAAACGCGGCCGTTCAGTACGAAGTCTCTTCCGGATCTCTCGTTCAATCCATGCGTTAGATCAATTGCTCGGTCGAAGTCGAAATTTTTTATTCTAGATGTCACTAGAATTTGCTTCTCGGGTAACTATTTAATATCTTCAAATAATTTGAAAACACGATTCGATGTCGAATTTTTCATCATGTTACAATATATATATATATATATATATATATATATATATATATATATATATATATATATATATATATATATATATATATATATATATATATATATATATATATATATATATATATATATATATATATATATATATATATATATATATATATATATATATATATATATATATATATATATATATATGTAGTGACTGGGATAAGGTTTATCGGATTTTAATCACTACGGTAATTAATTTATCTGACTCCACTTATTAGTGCTAACAAAATAATAAATAATTAGTTTTATTTAATGAATTATGTAATACAGGATAATGCTCGCTGCACAGATATGTGTTAGCTAGATGCCGTGTATCTCTCTAATGTACGCGTGTGTACTGTACTGTGTACTTCTGTGTACTGCTGCTACCGAATATCGTATCCACGTGGGGGAAAATATTCGGTGATTGATGACGATCAATGATTGACGGACTCATCCGAAATTATGAATATCAATAATATGAGTAGTGACGTAGTGGCTACAGTACTTCCCCTCTTAAAAAAAAAATAATGAATTTAAACGAGTTTAAATTATATAAAAAAAATAATTTTATGTGTCGTCGGCCACGAAATAGACAGGTTTCAGTCTATCAATGGAAATCGCAGTATTTGTGCGTTATGACAGAGAGATTATTCTTGCCAAGTCTGGTCGCACCTAATATTATAGACGAATAATAGGGCGCCACTGGAAGATGGACTCGGCCTTCCAGAACCGGATGTTGTATGATTTTATTTTAATTAAATTAGATTGATTTACTACTCAGAGTCGTTTGTAACATTTTGTGAGAGAGGAGAGGAATCGTAGAATAGGCTGAAATAATGTTAATCCAAATTAAATTAAATTAAGCACCTTGCTTTATTTTATCAACCTTATGACAATAATTATTTCTTATGACAAACTAAGATACTTATGACAAACTAATGTGTCCCCTGGACATTACTTATGACAAACTAAATTTCCTTATGACAAACTAATAATTTTCTCGTCTCCCGGACGGTTACTTATGACAAACTCATATTTATCTCGTCTTCCGGATGGTTACTTATGACAAACTAATATGCGTCCCCTGGACGTTTTTCTTATGACAAACTACTATGCGTCCCCTGGACGTTTTCCACACCCACAATAAAATATATCTCGTCCCCTGGACGGTAAACCTTAATATCGTCCCCTAGACATTAACCTTAACTAAATTAATAACTCGTCCCCTGGACGGTAAACCTTAATTTTAATTTAAAAATCATCCCCCGGATGGATAATCATTTGAAAGAAACTTAACCTGTCCACCGACCTAAATCACACAGTTTTTCCTTACTCTAATTGACTCTACTTTACTTTATTTAATTTTGTACTCAATGACATTACTTTCTTTTACTCAATTATTAAACTTGATTTTTCAATATAAAAATTTCACTAATGAAAGGTCCAATATAAATTTTTCACCAATATTTAATTCTTATTCAATTCCACTGACTTATTTAATTCATTTTATATTTATTAATTAATTCATTTTGAGTTTAATTTAATTACTAATTAATTCATTTTCCACTTATAAATTTGCCTACTACTTTTATCAAAAATATATTCACTCGATTTTACTTATGACAAAATAATCCGTTTCTTTCAATTTTCTCAATAACCATTTACTGTAATTTTCTAGCGTCTCTTAACAACTCTAATTTATTTATTTAGAAATCTTATATTATAAATATAAAAATTATTTTATTATCACAGAACGAATAGAATTACGTTTAAAATTGACCAGAACATTCAGCCAGTGATTCGGCGTCACCAGGCCTGAATTTACGATTTTACAACACGGACAATTTTGTCTAACGCGGCCGACAGGTCTGTTATAATTTTATAATTGATATTGAATATAATTGAATTTAATTATCGGACAATTTACGCGGGAAATTATTTTATTCCAGCCGAGAGGCCTCGAATTGAATAATTTTAGAGTTACGACAAGATGGCGAATACGCGGCAAAAGACTTGACGGAAATTTCGAGACGCGTGGTTGAATCGGCCGACGGGCCTTGAGCTACCAATCTAATTCCACGAAACCAGCAGAAAGATATTAAGTAATTTATTTATAATTGATTCGGCCCTTTAATAATTAAATTAGAGGCCTTAATTAATTATAAATTTTACCTTGAGGAACACTCCAACAATTTCAAGATTCCAGCCGATGTCCGGACTATTCTGCTTCTCTGGGGTTTCCTCAGCTTCACCGCTCGAAATTTCACCCGTACTCTCTCTCGCTTAACAATGTATTTTAGCAAATGATAACCTATCAATGATCAGTATGAATTAGTGTTTCATTACATTATCAATTATTGTAATCATTGGCCCAAAGGCCTGATAATTAATTAGACATTTAGATTTTATTTTATCAATCGCCTCGTTCCACGTGAAGCGGACGTAGACTCATATATTTACGTTGGTTATCCTTTTTGCGTCCTGCCACTGTCGTCGTCTGGACAACGCTGTCTATTTCACGTTCCGCAGTCCCTTATATCATTTCACTTCAATTCACTTCCCCGGAAACCTATTCCCACTTTCTTAAACTAAGGAAATGACGAACGGACGGGCCGTAATGATCCATGCGACACCCAGTGACTAGTCGCATCACTAACTCGCAACTTACGGGGTCGTTGGCCGGTTATTGGCGGGAACGAAATTCAAATTCAAATTAATTAATTGTATATGTTCTTTAAGTTTACCCTGTTACAGCGTTTGTAGTTCACGATAAAGTATTTATCGTGTTGTACGACGACTTCATATGTACCCTCATATGGAGCTGCGAATGATGGTCCAATTCGTCTAACTCGCACCAGTACGTCGGAACAAGTGTTGAAGTCTTTGAAACAGAAAACAGAACGCTCTCCATGACGCAAGGTATCAGCCGGTGCCAAGTTATTAAAATATGATTTTAAATCACGTAAGACGATTTCCGCATTTGCGTGTTTATTTGAAGAAACTAGTAGTTCACCTGGTAAACGAATTAGTTCACCGTATACAAGCTCAGCTGGGGTAGCTTGTATGCCCTCTTTCCAGGCTGCTCGTAGACCGAGTAAGACAATGGGTAGCGCGTCATACCAAGTGTCGTTGTGACACAACAGTGCGACTTTGAGTTGCCGGTGTAGGCGTTCCACCAGTCCATTGGATTGAGGATAGTACGGTGTCGTCAGTAAATGTGTTATGCCAAATAATTTATTCAGTGATTGAAACAACGATGATCTGAATTGTCCTCCTTGGTCGGATGTTATTCTGGTTGGTACACCGTATTTTGAGATCCATTCTCTAAACAGCGCGAGTGCGACAGTATCTGCGTCTCCATTTTTAAGTGCGACGGCTTCTGAAAACCGGGTAAATCTGTCAACGATCGTCAGGCACTTGTTGTAGCCACGAGATACTGGTAGAGAGACTCAATCGATGTGGATATGCTCAAAACGTGTGAGAGGTGATGACAGATGACGATGAATCTCGTTTCGCTGACAGTTTATGCAAACTTTGGCCCATTTTCGACAATCATTCTAATTTGATGGCCAAACGTAGCGTTTGTTCACCAGTTTCTGAGATTCTTTGGTGCCAGGGTCTGCCAGAGAGTGCAGCGCATCGAAAACTTTCTTTCAAAGCTTACCAGGAATGTATGGACGTGGTTTACCTAATGAAACATCACAATAAAGTGCGGCCGGATGGTCGTTGAAGACAATTTATTGCCACTGTAGTGACGTTGCTGCGCTGCCAAGAAGATCTCGTAGTTCAGGATCGTTCTTCTGAGCGTTTACCAGCTTGTGCGTGGCAATCGGTATCGAAATGGCTTCAACGCGTGACAGCGTGTCAGCAACGATGTTCTCATGCCAAGAAATGTGTCTAATATCACTCGTGAATTGGCCAATAGAGTCTAAGCAACGAAATAGCAACGGTGATGCTCGTTCAGTATGTTGCTGAAAAGCAATAACCAACGGCTTATGGTCGGTGTAAATTGCAACTTGCTTACCTTCAAAAATATGACGGAAGTGTCGGACAGCTTCGTAGATGGCGTGAAGTTCACGATCGTACATCGATAATTTTTGAATAAATGGTTGTAGTTTTCTGTTGAAGAAAGCAAGTGGTTGCCATTCTCCGTCAACTAGTTGTTGCAGAACTGCACCAATGCCTTTGGTTGATGCGTCCGAGAAAACAGCCCAAGTTGCATCGTCGTTCGGCCGTGCAAGCATTGCAGCGTTGGCTAATGCCTGCTTTGCGTTGTCATAAGCCTGTCAAAGTTCTGGTGTCTCAACGATCAGCGTTGACCTTTTAACTTTTGGCCCCTCGAGCAGTTTATTCAGCGGTGCAACGATTTCTGCAGCATTTCTGATAAATTTCCTGTAGAAACATAAGGTACCTAGAAAACCACGTAATACAGAAATCGTATTAGGAAATTTTAGGTTAATAATTGCATCTACCCTGTCAGGCAACGGCTTGATACCTTTGTCGCTGATGTGATGGCCTAAAATATTTACCTCGTGTTGGCCTAACATCGATTTGGCTGCGTTGATGACAAGTCCGGAGTCTTGTAAGCGCTAAAATAAAATTTTTAGGTGCTCGAGATGCTCCTCGTTCTCTGAAGCTACTAGCACGTCGTCGATGCATGGAAAGACAAACGGTAGGTCTCGTGTGGCCTCATCGATGAAACTTTGGAAAGTTTATGCTGCATTTCGAAGTCCAAACGTCATGTATGGAAATTTGAACACGCCAAAAGAAGTGATAATGGCTGTCTTCTCGATGTCTTCTTCAGTAACGGGAATTCGGTTGAAGGCTCTAACCAAATCTAGCACTGAAAATATATTTTTACCGTTCAGCATTGCGGTAAAATCGTCGACTCGTCTGACCGGGTAACTATTGTGTATCGTGCGGGCATTGAGTGGTCGATAGTCACTACATGGTCACCAGTCTCCAAGTTTTTTGGGTACGAGATGAAATGGAGATGCCCGAGAACTGGTCGATGGACGTGCGATACTCAGTGAACCATCTTGTGAAATTCGTCCTGCGCAATTTTCAATTTATTGGGCGCAAGACGTCACGCTTTGCACGAAACTGGAGGTCCGGGTGTGGTCTCGATGTGATGCACTGTGGAATGCTTCTTGGCTGAAATTATTCCTTCAGGTCGAGTTATAGTCGAGTAGTTTGATAACAGTTTATGGTAAACTGTATCACCTTCAATTAATTTGATGCACTTTGCATCCGAGTGTATTGAATCCACGCGTGTTTGGAGACTGGTGGAGCCGTCACGTAATTGTTTATGTTTGAGGTCGATTAACAAGTTAAAATGACACCAGCGAAAATCGGCACCAATGATTAATTTCGTGACGTCAGCGATGATAAATCTCCACGTGAATTCTTAACGTAAACCGAGAGTTAGTGACAGAGTGATGCAACCGTATGTTTCGATCAACGAGCCGTTTGCTGCGTGAAGTTGGTATCCTACCGGTGTAGGCTTGCATTTCATCCGCCCGTATGGATAAACTGAGAGATCTGAACCCAAATCCACAAGGTATTGTGTATTCGTGGTTAGATCGACAACGAAAAGGCGGTTTGAAGAAGCGAGAGAGTCGATTTCCGCCGCTAGTGACTCTCGTTCACGTTTCCTGCAAACTTACATCCTGGCGTACATTTGTACGTGGATTTACCAAACTTGGTGTGATAGTAGCAGATGCCTGTTTCATCAAGCTTGCGTGGCTTCGATGTGCTTCGGGAGCGATTGTTTTGTTTTCGAGCGGGAGATCTACCGCGGTTCTGGTTGAACGCTGTCGTGAAGGCTGCTACTTGTCGAGATAATTCACTGACTTGTTTCTGAGGTGCCATCGTCTTTTGGAAAGATAATAATAAAGCTACGGCAGTGCTATGAGTGCCTGAGAACATCTCATGTAGCTTGTCGGCTGTTTTGGCTAGCTCATTGATTGTAGCTGTGAACGGAAAATGGCTAGAAGCTCTTGTGTCTTCTTCGGCAAGTTTGCGAGCCATCTTGCCTTCAGGACTGCGTGATCAATAGTCGGCGCGAGCGATTTAAGATGGTGGAGGAACTTAGATGGTGATCAGTCACCGATCGCTTCGCCATCTAGAAGCTGACGTAGTTTGGCTTCTTCAGACTTTGAGTAACAAGCGATGAGAGTGGCTTTCAGTTCATTGTATGGCGCCGTCGTTGGTGGGTTGATGATGAGGGTCTCAACCTTACGCACATACTTGGTGTCAATGAGAGAAACCGAGTAGTTGAATTTATCTTTCTCAGTTACGCCGTTACGCCGTGGATCGCAAACTGAGCAACAAGCTGCGCAAACCATATACTCACTCACTTTGGGTTAAAGCTAGGCGCCTTGAGCAAGTTGACGATCATTGGTTTAGCGTCAACAAACTCATCGCTTACCTATGGATCTGCCATAGTAAATGTGTAAGAAACACTTACACAATAAAACTAACACAAAATTTTAATTAGGAATTTTTAAGTTTAGGAATGTCTGAGACGCTTCGAGTCACACTAAAATTATCACTGGGCGAAAATTGTACGCGAACAATAATTTTATTCACTGTATTCAGCACAGGAACTCACTGATCACTTTTATCACAATTTAATTTGCACCCCGATGGTGTCCCTTAAATTATAAACTAGTGCGGCTCATGTCCAAAATGCCCCCCAATGCACTAGCCGTGATAAAAGGCTCGCACAACACTTAATTCACGCACTTGACTGTTGTAAAGAACTCGTGGAGTGAATATGTCGCGATCAGCAATCAGCGTAGACGCGATGTTTTGCATTCAACGTGCTATTTGCCACGTGGAATGTGTGCACGGAATGGCGTCCTCTCGAGAATCACGTCGGGCAGTCACCAATGTAATGACTGGGATGAGGTTTATAGGATCTTAATCGCTACGATAATTAATTTATCTGACTCCAATTATTAGTTTTAACAAAATAATCCGCATGAATGAGAAGGACAGGGAAAAGACAGCATTTTGCATAGGTGGACAACTTTGGGAATTTTTAGTTCTTCCGTTCGGGTTATGTAATGCTTCAGCTACTTTCCTTGAATTAATGAATATTGTTTTAGAAGGATTAATGGGGAAAATTTGTGAAGTTTCTATTGATGACATTACCATTCGTAGTAAATTTTTCTCAGAGCACCTCGAACATCTAGAAATTATATTTGGACAGACTTCTTCAAGCAGGCCTGAAGGTTAATACAAAAAAATGTGTTTTCTTCCAACACAAGGTTCCATTTTTAGGTCATGTAATTTCCGGAGATAAAATCGAATGCGATCCAAAGAAAGTTGAATCAATTACCAATTGGCCTATTCCAAAAATTAAAATATTCTGCTAAGAAGTTAATCGACGCGCGTGACTATTTTCCTATTCAACGAATCAAAATAAATAAAATTAAAAATTGTAACCCTCCTCTTGATTAATGGATCCTCAATGGGAATGGGAATAGGTTCAGGATGGAAACAGGAACTCCCTCCTCTCCTGCTTGAAGGATTAGGAATGGACTCCTTCTCTCCCTCCCCAATGAAATTGGAAATATCTGCACATAATACAGAAAACAAAACGAGTATCTCTAAAATTTTATTAATTTTTATACTTAAACATATTTCATCGGTACATTTTATTATTTGTTGGTTGTTAATTTATAGACTTTAACTATCATGATCAATTCAATAATTTCGATCTTATATGCTCAATGTTCTACCGTTCGATCCATTCAGTCCATATGCTGATGTGTTATCTATAGCTAACACATCAATGATACTGAATAATACACGTTGCAATGAATTCCAATTAATTTTTTTTTAATTAATTAACTTCTTTTAATTTTTTCATTGAAGTAAGTTCCTCGGAAACTCTCCAGGGTATCCATCTATTTCTCAGAAGTCGTGGCCATTAACAAAAGAGCAGTGCTGACGAAGTCAACTCCGGATGGATCCTGAAGCTCCAGTCAGGATACTATTGACCAATGATAAGCCCTAAGAATTCAGACTTTTGATTTGAGCTGAGCTTACTCGAACCAAAAAAAATATCCAGTCTCTCATCAAAAGCCCAGGAATCCCGGGAATCCCCTGCAACGACCAATCGTTCAGGGCCCTCAGTCGGACTTCCCTTCAACTAATAATCGAACCCAGAACATTCCCAGTCCTAATAGAATTCCGGGAATTCCCAAATAGCGTTACCATCGAGATCGTTCAGAGTCCCAATTGACAATTTTTACACCATAACTCAGTGTCTTGTGTACAAGTTGCCCAATAAAATCTTTGACGAATTTTGTCAAGGGTCTTATTAATTCCAAAATAACCACCAGATGAAGAGTTATGTGTTTCATAAAGAACATCGTTAATTTTACTATTTGGAACAATAATTTGCCAAATGATTTTCGAGAGATTGGGAGATTCACACTTTTCGTAAAGTAATTCTAGTTTATTTACACTTCTTATAAAGTAATAATAGTTTAATTCTAAAGAATCCCAATAGAGTAGAAAACCTTTAAAGGTGGAATTAAGATGAAAAATGGGCTGCCGATCTGGTATAAGACTTTTTCTCTTGAAATCAATGATAACTTTTAACAATGCCTCTTCGATCTGGAGTTTACCCCAATTAATAGAATTTGAAATTTCCAAATTTATTTGTTGGATACAAAGACAATCGTCTGAAATTTTTGAATTTAATTTTTGACATTTTTTACAATCACAAGGACGGCGAGACAATGCATCAGCGTTTTGATGACTTTTACCAGGGCAATGAATAATCTCAAAATCATATTGAAATAGAACCTCTAACCAGCGAGCCATTTAACCTTCAGGGTTTTTAAAAGATAACAACCATTCTAATGCAGCATGATCTGTCCTAATGATGAATTATCCCTCTATTAAATAATGACGAAAATGTTCAATTGATTTTACACTAGCTAATGATTCTTTCCTAGTTACACAATAATTTCTTTCCGCCTTATTATCTACTCTACATTTCACTGATGTCTTGGTGAAAACGTTCTCCCTGTTCTTCACTATAGTCTTCACAATTGTCAGGGAAGTGGTCAAGATGAGAATCTAAAAAGTGTGATTTGAGATTCATTAAACAACCAACATTTTTGTAGTTTTCCAACAATGAGCAAAACAGCTTTAAGACTTCGTTTTGATGAATCGATAGAAAGTCTCCACTCATCGTCCTTATACGTTTTCGGTTTCAATTCATTAACTAAAGCTTTAACATCTGAACAGTATACCACCGAATTTTAATCGTCGTTCATAAAAAATTTCCGGATTTTTTTTTCCCTATTTCGATAGAATGTCACTGATTCACCTGTAGCCAACAAATGTTTTTCTTTCAACCTTGACGCAAGTAATTCAGCTCCATCTTTCGGTAAATCTAAGTCTCGAACCAGATCATTAAGTTTTTCTCGGCTAAACGTTTCAGGGTCTTTTGTTTTTCCGCCAGGTAAGTACTCTTCATCTTCTGAATATTCTTCTTTCGAACTTTTTTCAACTAGCGTATCGTCTTCTTCTACATCCATTTCTTAAACCGTATTAATTTCCTTGATAACTTCTATTTTTTGTGGCTTAATAGCTGACGAAACATTGACGTATACAATTTTCTTTTTTGTATTCCAGGTGAACCCGGTAGTATCTGTCATACAGAAATAACAATTCTGTAAACCAGTTGGTGAAGACCATATCATTGGTATTGTAAATTTCAAGTTGTCCTGTTTCTTGTTTTTTTTCCCACCGGGTTGACATCATGTTACATCGACTACAAATCGTATGTGGAACCAACGCTGAATCCAAATTAGTAATTTGGAGACCAAAACATTCTTCATAAATTTGTTTGATCTTATCAGATAACGATCTTCGATTCCTTTCCAAATTGAATACTCCACAAATGTAACAAAATGAATTAGGACTTTTATTACACAAATGAGAATTACTTCTTGTAATAGTATACTCTCCGGTAGCCAAGTTTCCCACTTCTGAAGAGCTGCAGTCGCTTGATGACGACGCCTGCGAGCCTGCTTTCTCACCCTGACCAGACGCCGATACTGGGGCTCCGACTCCCTGCATGGTAAAGTACTTATCACTTGTACCTGCCATGACGGCACACACACCGTTAACCTAGGGACTCTGCCAGATGGTGGTGTTGCCCACCGTCGCCACGTGGAGGTGCCCTGGTTACAGGAACAAGCAATTTAGTCTTCAAAAGTCAAAAGCGAGAGTAAAAAAACCAAAAAAATTACTTTTTTCGGAATTTTGGAGGTCTTGTGTGATTTTTTTACATTTAAAACGGCTCTTGGTCTCAATAAAGTTTCGATTCATATCCAGCAGATCGAAATACATGAAAATCACACTTAGTTTAGTTCCAAAAAATTTTTTTTATCATTAAAACTGCCGATTTTCATTATTTTTACGGTTTTTCGAAGTTTTCTCGACATTTCGAGGGTGTAGGGGTCAAACCGACCTCGAATTCAGATTCAGCGGACCAAAATACGTACTCGTAGGTAGGACCGGTCAAATGCACATCCTACTTAATTTTTTTGTATGCCGGTGTTCTTAGCCCAATTAAACTATAGACTATTTTTTTTTTTATCTTTGCATTAGCTTACAGGATTGTTTTTTGGCCATGGTGTTTTTTTCCCTGTAGGGTGATAGATAGTGTGTGTTGGAACCATAGCGGAATCGAACCGAAATTGTAAATGATTTTAGTTTCAATTAAGTTCGATTCGCCCAACACAATTTTTATGGGGACGATAATTTATTGAGATGGCGGTAGAGTAACGAATGTGAAACTGATGTTTTAAAATATTTGAATAGTGTGACGTTCTGGCTCTAATTAAACTTAAATAAATTTTTTTTGGAAATTTTTTTTTTGAAGTCTCGAATTATTTATTCGCCACGGTGGGCGAATAAACGGTTCGACACTTCTTAGAATTATAATTAAATAATAAATTCATAAATCGTTACTTTGTTGGCGATATTATTTTATTCATCACCAACAATGTAACGGAAATCTCTTGCGATAAGAGAGTCGCCGTCAAATGCGCATTCTACTTAATTTTTTTTGTGTGCTGGTGTAATTTATGTTCTCTTTATTTATTTCAGAATGATAATCACGATGATAATTGTAATGAGCATAACAATCATGATAACCATGATGATAATGATGTAGCTGATAACGATGGTGATAACGTTGCTGATAACGATGATGATGACGTTGCTGATAGTGATGATGATGACGTTGCTAATGACGATGATAATGACGATGCTGATAATTCTGATAATGACGATAATGACTTTGAATGTGATGATAATGATATTAAAGTTTGCGCTAATGATGATGGCGATATTGATGGTGATGATAATAATCATGACGATGTTGATAATGATTACGATGATGATGATGATGATGGTGATGATGATGATGATGATGACGATGATAATGATAATCGTAATGATGGTAGTGGTAATAATCAAAGTAACGAAGATAATGAAAATGTTCACGTTCCATTCGTTAGTGTCAATAATACACCCGATCGTAATGTTCCCTTAATTGCGAAACGTGACGCGTATGTCAAAGATCATTTACTATCTGTGATTACAATGTCAGTTAGACATCATTTAACTTTTGAGGCAACTCTTGATCAATTAACGTGACTTAAATCGATGTATTTTCGTAATTCAACACCAACAAATAAAGAACAGTTTTGGAAGTGTCTCGGCCGAAATGATGATTGTTTAACACGTCACAACTATTGCCGAAAATGTCGTGGATATTCAGGAGAAAAGTGTAAAGAAACTGGCAAATTAATGAAGGAATGCCCTTGTAAAGCCTGTGGATCAGATAATAAACTAGAATCTGATTTATGTTACTCCATATATATTAGCTCAACGACGCAAATCAGAGAACTATTATCTATACCAGACATTAGTAAATCATTAAAATATCGATTCCACCGAATAAAAAAACATCCAGATGCTTATAAAGACATTTATGATGGACAAGAATATAAATCTTTGTGTTCGGCTGGAAAATTTTTAGAAAAATGGTACAGTTTATCTTTCACAATCAAAACTGATGGTTGTCAAACGGCTAAATCGTCAAATTGTAGTGCATGGCCAGTTTATGCAGAAATCAACGAACTACCTCCGCATATGCGAAAAAAACATATGCTTCTTGAAGCGGTTTACGTCGACACGCATCATCCGTTAATGACAAATTTTTTAAGACCGTTTACAGCTGAAATGCAAGAACTACATACTACTGGTATCAAATGGAAGCCTTCTGATACATCCGAGCTCACATCGAAATTTATAGTAACCACGTGTAGTCTCGATGCTCTGGCTCGAGCATCAGTAACTGGCATGATACAATGTAATGGAAGAAATGGATGCTTATGGTGTTATGCTAGTGGTAAAAGCTTAGGACCTAGTAGATTTGTGTATTTTTAAGTCAATGTTATAAGAAGGAACGGACTGACGCAGAGCTTTGTGATGATATGACTCATGTTTGTAAGACCGGAGAGATGAAGCACGGAGAAAAAAATATTTCACCTTCAGTGGTTTTACGATCATTTGATATATGCAAACGAGTTGTTGTTGAAGCAATGCATGCTGTCTTCCTCGGAGTAATTCAGCTCGAATACTTTTAACAAAGTCTAAAATTAAGAAAAAGAAACTGCCATATTACGTTAGAGGTCCTACCGAGAAGAAATTAATAGATAAGTTTTTATTAGGTATTAAACCTCCATCATGTCGGTCACGGAAACCAAGGCCTATATCTACTTATCCAAAATGGAAAGCATCAGAATGGAGAAATTGGTTGGATTATGCTCCGATATGCTTGCAGAAAGTATTGCCTGTGAAATACGTCAATTACTTGGCACTTTTATCAGAAGCTATCCATTGTCTAAGTCGTGATTTTATAACGCCGGCAAATTTAGACCGTTGTGAAATACTGTTGAAAAAATATGAAGGACTTTATCAAAAATATTTCGGTATAGTTAATAAAACTTCCAATATACATATACTCACACATTTAGTGAAAGTTGTACGAAATCGGGGTCCGATTTGGGCACATGAAGCATTCCTTTTTGAGGCGTGAAATAAAAATATTATGGACTTTGTAACTAGTTCATTTGCTCAGACTGACCAAATTGCAATTCGCTTTCTTCCCCAAAAATTTTGAATTACAACTTTATATGATGATACAGTATCTTCAGCCACTAAAAAATTTATCGCTAAGCAAATTAAAATACCGATTGAAAAGGGTAATCGAATTGGACATAGGTTGACTGGGTTAGGAAAACAAATAACACGTTCACGAACTGATGATGAACGCACTGAATTAACTAGAGTTGGTTATGAGCCTATTAGTATGAAATGCTATAAAAAAATAAAATTAAATGGAGTAAAATATGTATGTGAATCAAAGAAGGACTTAAAATTTTGTGACTCTACAATTTGTGATGACAATGGAATGTTTGGTACTATAGTTACATTAGTTCAATTTGACAATGGTGATGAAACGATCGGTGGTATTTTTATTCAGCGCATACAGCATACCAGGTATGCGTTCAACACTCAATATATTGCTGAAGCGATTTCTTTAAATGATTTGGTATTTATTCAGGAATCTCCATTTATTAGACCTGCAGTTCGAATTTATATTGGGGAGAACGTCTATGTTATAAAACAAACGAATTGTTGGGAAACAGATTGAAATTATTTCATAATAGGAATGCAGGTTTCTTCATTTCCTTAACAGTCAGTTAATTTCATAATACATATTGTACTCTATGAGGATATTTGAATCGCAAGATTTATGAAATATTTTTTTTTTAAGAATAAGCCATTCGTTGGATGTTATTAATGCATATTAGAGTATGCTTCAAGCATTTTTGAAAACCATTATCAATTCTTCACCGTTATTAAAAAATTGTATGATTTTTATTATAATTTTGAATATTGTAATGTCCCAAAATATTCTGGGGTTACAAAATTTACGAAATCATTATTGTTCGCACTTTCATTCAACACCATTTAATATCATTTTTTAGTAACATTTTATTATGATACGTTTATAACCACTAACTTTTGATGTAGCAGATTTCTCTATGAAGTTTGCATATAATAGATTTCACTAAACGATCAACTTGTTAATTCCAAATTCAGTTCTTTATTCAATGGATATTTTCATAGTTATGTTATGAAATTTTAGTTTATTTTGTTATTGGATTATCATACTTTGAAAAACAAAAATTTTCGTATAGGGAAACAGGTGCAATAAGATCAACTTGAGATTATGAGTCCGATATGAGATCTATTACGTTTATATTTAATTG